>NW_027192200.1:111468-115397 GCF_041956535.1 Calcarisporiella thermophila
TAATTTCATGATTCCTTCGATTCTTAATCTACAATGTCCTTGGCCTATTGTGAAACAGCTCGATAGGCTTAAAAACGGCGCGGAGGACATGTTGCAAAAAAGTGGCGAGAGAGTTGTTTACGAGAATTCGCATTGTATCGACTTCATATGCGCAGAAGAGAAAATAAGCAAAACTAGCAGGACTAGGCCCAGCGGAGTCGATGACGATCAATGCCGAGCCAATGTTTCCAAAGAAATATGGATCGATGAATGGTGAGATAGAGTCGGACAGACGTAGGATAATCCACCACCATGGCCCGGTGCTTGGATGCCGTGCATACTTCCAATGAGGAGAAGCAGATTCAAGGAGGACCTCTTGGGTATATTCAAGCGCACGACTCTATGCTTCTAGCAAACTCAACCTAGCAGTAGTGTTTTCGGTCATGAGTGAATAGATTTCATTATCACCGGCACCAATGAAATCTCCATCCTCAAATAGCTATTTTGCGTTATCAGAAAAATGGATTGAACCCGCTCGAACCCAATGTATACGAAAACGAGCTGATGTCCATAAAAGGGGATTCGGGAAAGAGGAGGCATAGTAGACTCTGCTGGAGACTATCTTATAGTCAACATGACTTTCTTTCCCAGAATCGCCTTTTATAGATAATATCACTGCTAAAATGTCTATAAACGGAGAATTGGGAAAAAGGGACCATTACATATGTTATCTCCAGTCTCCAGCAATGCATGGTGGAGCGTCTGCCGTCTCTCTCGACTCCATTGTAAACACAAAGTATTTGTCACGACATGCTACATGCGTACCACTGATCTATATCTAACAGATGCATTCTGCTTTGACATTTAGGCTGACATCTTTCACATCCAGAAAATCCCTGCAGGGTGAAGAATTCCAGCGTCATTTATATCCTGGAACTCTCTCAGGGATCATCTCGGTTTTGAAATAGACGAGGATAATCTAGCAGGAGGCATGTCACTTCTAGCGTACATCACATTTAGCCAAGTTTGGCCGCTCATCCAACATGCCAAGCGACATGCGCTTTCACTAAAAGACTTTCTTCCACTGGATAAAGGGAACTCGGCACACCAACTTTCTACTTTGCTTACTGCTGCTTGGGAAGAAAACCCCAGTTTGTTCCGAGCCTTGGTGTATGTGATGCGCATGGATGCAATCAAAGCACTACTCTTTGGTCTATTAGTCTCTGCACTCAAGATCCTTCAAATTGCAGAGCTCTACAATTTCCTAGAGGCTTTGCAGAACAAGAGCGAAGTTCCCGTGGGAGAATTGGTAGGACATGCTTTTGGTGTCATTCTCGCCGTATTGTTGCAGGCTATTTTCCACCACCAATGCTACTATGTTGGCCTTCGTGCCGGTGTAAGAATGCGTATTGCGCTTACAGGCTTTCTTTACCGCAAGATTGTACTGGCCAATAAATCGTTTATCAATAGTGGCCAAGTGCTGAATCTCTTCTCCAACGATGTCCAGAGATTCGAGGATGGAGCATCGGTCTTTGTATTTGCGATCATAGGCCCAGTAGAATCAATTGTGATTTTAGGAATCATCTGGCGTTTCTTGGGGATCATCGCTCTGGCTGGATATGGGTGTCTAGCTCTCCTGATACCGCTGAATACAATCTTCGCAAGACGGTTTAGCCGACAGCGGAAAACGGTCGTGACCAAGCGTGATGACCGAGTCGGCCTGCTAGAATCGGTTATTTCTTTTATGGACGTGGTGAAAATGTACACCTGGGAGCAACCGTTGATTCAGCGCATTTTGGGATATCGCACAAAAGAGTTGAAATATCTGCGCAAATCGGCCAACCTTAAAGCCTTCAACGAGTCGCTATTCTTCTCGGCCTCAATTATCATCGGGTACGTTACGTTTGGCGTGTATTTCCTGGTGAGAGAAGAGCCCCCAGCCAGTACCACTGTAGTCACCGTACTCGGGTTTCTTAGCATCACTAGATTGAGTATGTACAATATTTTTCCAAAAGCCGTCGAAATGATCACGGAATGCAGCGTTTCACTAAGTCGTCTCGAGACATTGCTGCATTCGCTTAAAAGTAAACCAAAAACAGATGACCGAGCCGTGAATACTGATTTGCCCTGCGAGGAAAGAGTCTTGCTTTCAGTTGATCGTTGCGCATTTGCATGGCCTGGCTCTAAAACACCAGTGTTGAAGGATGTCACTCTCACACTAGGGTGGGGAGAGCATCTGCTGGTGGCTGGCCAAAGTGGGTCCGCAAAATCCTCCCTTCTCCTCGGCCTTTTGGATCAGATAGATATGCCGTCCGGTAGTGTTCACCTCAATGGGAGAGCCAGCTATTCATCCCAGGTGGCTTGGCTCTTCAACGGCACAATCCAAGAGAATATCATATTTGGGCTCGAATATGACGAAGAGCGATTTAAGAGGGTCATTAGAGCTTGTGCTCTCGAAGATGATTTACGCCATTTCCCTGAGCGTGAGCATAAAGTGGTAGAGGAGCGCGGGGCGAATCTTAGCGGCGGTCAACAAGCTCGAATCAACTTGGCCAGAGCTGTATATGCCGACGCGGATATTTACCTCTTGGATGATCCCCTGAGTGCTGTGGATTCGCGTGTTGCCTGGCACATCATCCAGGAATGTATACATGGCTTCTTAAAAGACAAAGTTGTGGTTTTAGTCACGCATCAGCTCCAATATGCGAATGAGTTCGAACGGATAGCGCTGGTCGAAGGTGGCACGGTCAGCATTCTGCATTACACAGATATTTATCCCGAACTCTCTCCTACCGCCGAGATGATCTATAGGTTATCTAAGACCAAGGATAAAGTGGCAGATCGGACCCAAGCGGTGCCACAGGAGAAGGAACCAGAAAAGGTGATACGTGTGACTCATGTCGAGGAGAAGCCTGCAGAGAAAGAGAAATCCAATATCGAAACCGCTCAGCGAAGTGACATTCCTTGGAGTCTTTACTGGGTTTATTTCCGAGCTGGCACACCTGCTCTGGGTGCTGTCTTGTTGCTAATTCTACTAACCGGTGGCCAGATTGTCTCTATCATGACTGAGGTTTGGCTTCTCAAGTGGACAGGCGGCAAGTCTTCAACCGATCTCATAGCCTATTCTGTTCTGGCTGCATGCACTTTGTTAATATCTTCAGCTCGATCCGCTTTCTTCTTTTACGTTGCCTTGTCATCAGCTGCCAACTTATTCAAGGAGATGCTGAGCGCCGTTATCTACTCTCCTGTATCTTTCTTCAGGGACAATGAAATCGGGTCGATTCTAAATAGATTGACCAAGGATCAGACCATCGTTGAGGAGATGCTGCCCCTGGTTTTTTTCGACTTTGTGCAGTGCGCTTACATGATTGCGGCCAACGTATTTTTCGCCTGCTCAAACAATTATTACGCCTTTATCTTTGTGGTACCATTGGCCTGGTTATTTATATATTACCGTCGTACCTATCTCGCTGCATCCCGGCAGATCAAGAGACTAGAGGCTCAGAGTCGCGGACCGGTGTATTCACAGCTGAGCTGTAGTTTGCAAGGGCTATCCACCATCCGTGCAGCTGGTGCTGAACTAGCAATGATTAGAATTTTCGAAGAGAAACAGGATAGATGCACCAACTACACGCTGCATTTCATCCTTTCCTCTAGGTGGCTAGGATTCCGGCTGGATCTACTTGCTTTTGCTCTATTGACTTTTTGCATCATCCTCGCCTCTGCGATTAACTTGGGTAATTCATCGATGATTGGGTTGGCACTAACCTATATCATTCAGCTTATGGATGTCCTCCAATGGTGCACTCGACAAAGTGCTGAAGTGGAAAACATGATGGTTAGCGTGGAGCGGATCCACGAGTACACCAAATTAGAACCTGAGGGTGCTAATCGAGTTGCAGTCAAGCCACCCGAAGAATGGCCTTCCCAAGGAAATATCGAGTTCAATC
>NW_027192200.1:116535-152504 GCF_041956535.1 Calcarisporiella thermophila
TTGACTATGTTGCGGAGGAGCTCATTCAACAATCGGTACAGAAGATTTGCAAAAACAAAACCTGTCTGATAATTGCACATCGCCTGAAGAGCGTTCTCGATTTGGATAAGGTGCTCGTACTGGATGCAGGTCGCGTGGTAGAGTTTGACACTCCAAAGAATCTGTTGGATATCGAAAATGGCCATTTCAACCAGATGGTGAAAAGGACAAATCTTGAGATAGCCCTTTCTTAGAGCCGTGCAGTACATGGAAGAGAAATTTGGTTGAAATTTTTAGAAATTATTTATAATAAATGAGATTTTAATTCTCCAAGAATTTTTAATCCTGGTCATATGTGCTGAATTTAGAAATTCGAAATTTAAAATATCAGAAGCATCCGCCACTGTTTATATATCTTTTATCAATTCGAAATCTATGTGCTCTGATTGGTATTAGACGTCACCATTGTATATGATCCTATGTGGCTCAGTAACGTGACTGACTATGTGATGTCGTGTGAGTGGCAAAAAAGGAATATAATATAGGGTGAGTTGACGTGACATTAGCTGTGCACTGAGATAATTACTCTGGTGGAATCTCCAGTAATCGTGTTGGTTTAATGAAGACATATTACGAAACCTCATCCCTCGTTAAATTGCGTAAGTTCCCTGACTTTTCTGTTCGCGTGCATTGTCCATATTGCAATACCGTGGTAATGACGGCCATTCGATACCGTAATGGAGTGCTGGTATGGTTGATAGCTTTTGCACTGTATGTATTGGATGGACCATATGCAAAGGAGTTCTACTAATGCTTTTTACTTGCCAGGCTGGTGTTCACCTTTTTCTTTTGTTTTATTCCCTTTCTTGTTGAGAATTTTAAAGGTGAGTCCGAGGCCAAATGTACTCCAGAGTGTCTTGTACACTTATACTAACCTATTTGTTGGCGACCCTAGATGTGGAGCACATATGTCCAGTGTGTGGAAATCGAATCACTTATATATATCGTATTTAATGTAGATTTATGTAGATCTAGAGGTGTTTACTAACACCGTTGTAATTAATTTCAATCGGTAAATATATATACCCAAGGTTTTGAACTATTAGAGAAATTTTGTTCCTTTAACAATATAATACGAATTCCTTGAACTTGCAAAACAAAAAAAAAATAATAAATGGTATATGTATTTATATTTATATATTTCAGTAATTAGGCAATCCACTTGGCTAATAGCTAATGTTACACTCTAAATACATCAAGAAGTATATAAATCGGCACGCCTACTTATGTGATTCTAGAAAAAACGGCTTTACTTTTGGTCGCTTGCTCGGGGATTCATAGAGAGTTTTTTCCACCTTTAACGAGTCTGCCTTACGTCGCTCACTTTGAAGAGGGTCTGCAGCAACGACTGTAGAAGAAGATGGAGTATGAGACTCGCGTTGAAGACGTATTGCCAAGTGATAATCCTGGTGCTCAACCCAGCGTGCAGACTCAATTTTGGAATTACATTCCTCGCATCGAATCCACTCATTGCTCCGCTCTTCTCCATCCGCGCTCTTAGCAGATTCCATATTTACTTTTTCCCCTTCGTCATCCCTTGGTTCCATCCCACCTTTTACTCCCGCATTCTCTTTAGCATTACCAGGAGTTTTTTGGAAAAATCGAAGCAATCCTTTCAGCTCTTTCTTTTCCACAGGCTTCTCTGATTTGTAAAACCGAGATTCATCAGAGGATGAATGGGTGACTTCCCTTTTTTCATTTAATATGGCTTCATTTGATATTTTGACATTGCCTCGCAGTGTAGCAGAAGACTGGAAGAAGGTGGTGATATCTTTCGAGGTGGCGCTCTCATCTTTTTGTATCCCGAGGGCTGCAATGGAGATACCCGTGATGGGGGTTTGATGCTCGAGTGAGCCGAAAAAAAGCTCTAGCAGCTTTTGGGATAGTGTATCTAGGAAACAAATATCGGCTTCTCTTGTTAAAGTAAGTCGTTTGAAAATTACAAAGCACTAATAGAGTACCAGGCGATTTGAGCTCTTTTCTGTGAATGAAGGGACAGGACTTTGATTTGCTCTTATAGGCTCCTCTTTGTCGGTAGTTTAGCTGAAAGAATAGGTAGAAAGATAAGCGTTTCTATCCTCTAGCTCTTACCACATATAATAGTTCAATACTCACGACCAAAGTCTTGGGCCAATGAGAGTTTGCTTCGAAATTAGAGGTCACCCTGCTGTAGAGCTCGGAGCTCAAAACCCCAATCCAATGTTTAACTTCATTGTCTGTGCGTATCGGCTTGGGAAACGACTTGGCACACATCATAGACTTGTTGTTTTCCTTGACTGGGGTCACTGCATGGAGTTTGTTATCAATCTAGAGCGCAAGATAGAATAAAGGCAAGCAAAATAAGTACCTTCACTAAAGTCTATTCCTCGTGATATGTTATATAGCCATAGTCCGCTCCCAAATTTAGCTTGCAGCTCTTCTTCTGAGTACTGCCAGAGGTCGCCCGCAGTGACCACTTCCAACTCGGCCTCAACTTCTTTTCCTAATTTTCCACCCAGATTGCGAATTTTTTGGAATGGCAGATTGCGCATGAAAGGTAAAACTGCCCTTGGGCGCATTATTGTCTAAATAGCGAAGTCAACATTAAAGTGCACAATATTGTGGGATAGTGATTGAATGCATACCTGATTGTTTGGTTTATTGAGGCCCGAGCATAATTTTGCGAGCGTCTTGTTCTGTGCGATTCCTATTTTTTTTTAAAAAAAAGCATTAGCCAATAGGAGGGGCGCTTCCAAAAGTGAGAGATATAATATACCTGCAGAACAAGTGTATCCCAGCTCATCGAAGACAGCTGTTCGTATCTCAATAGCGTATTCCGCAGCGATCATTAGCTGAACTTCTGCCCATTCACCTTTTATTTCTTCCCCTTCTCCTTCGTCCTCATCAACGCCCACCAACACGCCTAGCCCATCCCATCTGACGGGTGGAATCTCGACTTCATCAAGACTTTCTTCGTCTCCAGTTCTAGATTGAAAATAACGATCTAAGATCGTTTGATTCACTTTATCAGTAACATCAAGGAAGCCCTCGTCGATGCTCCCACGTTGTAATCGCGAGCAAAATCGTTCTAACACTGAAAAAATCTGTCGACTTGCTCGTCGGTACGGGTCAAGTGAAACTTTGTGAGTATGTGGACTCGGGTTTGGATGATATTTGAATTCAGTGTCGCCGTTTGCATAGGTTGCGACATGAACAAACTGGATATCTTTGGAGGATACAAAAGTGGCTTACTTTACTCATCCAAAAAAAAAAGCAGGGCCTCATTTACCTGGACAAAGTTTCTTTGCCTCTTCGGGAGTACAAAGACGTTTCACCCCAAATGCTCTTGCTGCGTAATTAACTGTAGAAAATTCCAGTTTCAATCAGAATTCACTGTGAAAAGGGCCTCTTTTTGAAGTACTTACTCGCAATTAACCCGTTCCATTGCAATACTGCAACTGGTTTCTCATTTGGAATCCCAAGTCGTAGCTGCTCTAATTATTTGGATTCAAGCCAAATTAATAAATGTTCATAAAATAAAAATAAACACAGCATTAAGCCCACCAACTTGACAATAGAAGCAATCTAAATGGATAAATTATCCAAAAAAAATAAAATACACCAATGAAGAGAAAATTAGTCTTCGCGTTAACTCCACTGCCAAACTCATGCACGAGAAACTGGTACCTAAATCGATGTGTAAGATAGCACGTTGATTCCTTAGTTCAGTTGGCAAAATTCTCTTCTTTTCTGACGGGTTGCTATCGGCTAACGGCTTGAAAAATGTAGAGGACATCGACACTGCTAGTTGAGCATAAAGTGAGTTGTGATATAACGCGACTCATTTTCTTTATTCGTTATATTGAAGAGGCGCAGCAATTTACCACCTATCTAGCACCATCTTCGATTGAATTTTTCTACGGAGATAAAAAAATCAAACTCGCTTATCTTGATATTGCACCGCGCTCAAAGAATGGCAAACACATGCGATGGCATCTCCCACGTCATACTCAATGCCCCGACCGTTGATGCCTACGCCGAAACGCTCCGCTTTTACAGCACGCTCGGTTTCCGAACAGTAATGGAACCAGCAACAAAATCGGAGCCTGAGGAACTTTCAACGCCCGAGGAAGTTTGGCTCAATTTATATGGAAGACCCCCGGTTGGCGATTTGACAATCAAACTGAGGTACAACCCGCGGGCTGTGCTAAGGCAATCGTTACAGGGTGGCGATTGGAGGTCAGAAGAGGCCGCCCTCTGTATCGTTTCCAGGGATATAAAGGTATATTGGTGAAGGCGCTTGTATATTTACAGATAAATGAAATGACTTATTTTCCGGCTCTATGTTCTGTAACCTACCGACCACTAGGCTCTCGAGTCTGTCCTAAAAGTGTTAAATTGCCCCTATCAAAAGTATACCTACCCTCTCACCGAAGAATCCTTGACTCACCCAACCTTTCAAAAGCCCGACGACCCTGCCGCAGGGACCTCTTCCGAAGACATGCTCGTCGAATACTATACACAAGATCCACTTAACAATCTGCTTGTATTTACCAATCGCGCCCACCCGTTTTCAAAGACAATCGAACACCCCGCTGACACAGCCTCTGCTGCATTAGCAAAAGAAGAAAAACGCGACACTCGTTCAGTACAGCGTAAAATAGGAGTTTTAACTAGCGGAGGCGATTCGCCGGGAATGAACGCAGCTGTAAGGGCTGTGGTACGCGTCGCTATTGCCAATGGATGTGAGGCCTTTGCTATATATGACGGTTACAAAGGTATATTTATGGATAGTTAGACACAATTCAACTTCTTGCTTTATCTAATAAATAATCCTACCATTAGGGTTGGTTGAAGGAGGAAATAGCATCAAACGGGTTGGATGGAACGATGTTCATGGATACCTTAGCATGGTGAATATTCTACGATATTTTTAGTTTGAATTTTTTTTATTTAGTTGTTATTTCTAGGGTGGAACGGCTATTGGAACCGCTCGCTGTATGGAGTTTAAAACGCGTGAAGGACGTCTTTCTGCAGCTCAAAACCTTATTATTAACGAAATTGATTCTCTCGTTGTATGTGGAGGAGATGGCTCACTTACAGGGGCTGATATCTTTCGTGCCGAGTGGCCGTCGCTTGTGGATGAGCTCTACCAGAATCACCGTATCACCACCGAACAAGCAAGTAAATTCCGACACCTTACCATTGTAGGCCTTGTGGGTTCGATTGACAACGATATGGCATCGACCGATCTCACCATTGGCGCAACCTCCTCGCTGCATCGAATTTGTGAGAGTGTGGATAGCATTACTAGTACAGCAATGAGTCATTCGCGAGCTTTTGTCGTGGAGGTTATGGGTAGACACTGTGGATGGCTTGCTTTAATGGCTGCAATCAGCACGGATGCCAACCACGTTTTCATCCCTGAACGGCCCCCGCAATCAGATGACTGGGAAAGCGACCTTTGCGAGTCAATCCAACGGGTATATCTTTACAAGTTTGTGGCTGATTGGTGAGCATTTCTCACATAATTTTCTTTAGAATCGATCCGTCGGCAAACGCCATGCTCTAGTGATTGTGGCCGAGGGTGCTATTGACAAGCATCTCAAGCCGATCAAGGCTGAATACATTCGTGACCTTCTTCAAAATCGCATTGGGTTGGATACTCGAGTCACCACCCTCGGTCATGTCCAACGTGGCGGAGTACCATGCGCCAATGATAGGCTTCTTGCCACCCTACAGGGTCGTGCCGCAGTTGAAGCGGTTCTGCGTTCAACGCCCGACACTCCCTCCCCGATGATCGGGACGTCTCAAAACGCAATCACGGTCCAGCCGTTAATGCGAGCGGTGGAGCTCACTCAGGACGTGGCCAAAGCTATAGCGCAGAAGAATTTCCGCCGCGCAATGGACCTCCGCGATCCATTATTTGCGGGGACATATGATGCATATGTTCGAATTTCACGCATCATGGATCATGTTCACCTTCTTCCCGAGCATCAGCGACTTCGCATCGCTATAATTCACGTGGGAGCGCCAGCTGCAGGAATGAATGCCGCCACTACCGCCGCTGTACGCTACTGCATTAACCATGGGCATACACCCCTGGCGGCGTACAACGGCTTTTCCGGTTTGATTGCTGGAGAGATTTCGGCCATGGACTGGCACACCGTAGATGAATGGATGACCAAAGGTGGGTCTGAGCTGGGTACTAATCGCTCGCAGCCTGATGAAGATATGGGTCTTGTTGCCTATCAACTTCAAAAGCACGATGTACAGGCACTGATGATCATTGGAGGTTTTGAGGGTTATACCGCCTTGCTCAAGTTGTATGAAGCTCGCTCCAGATATCCAGCTCTATGCATACCCATTGTTCATTTGCCCGCGACCATTTCAAACAATGCGCCGGGTACGGATTATTCACTTGGGAGTGACACCGGCTTGAACGCGATTGTGGAAGCATGCGACCGGATCACTCAGTCGGCTACTGCCTCCCGGAAAAGAGTATTCGTGGTGGAGGTGATGGGAGGAAAAACTGGATATTTAGCTGTGATGGGAGGACTGGCTTCTGGAGCTGCCTCCGTGTACATCCCGGAAGAAGGGATCTCGCTCTCCCGCCTCCAAAAGGATGTGACCCATTTAAAAAGGCTGTTCAGAGAGAGTAAAGGAAGAAGGGCGAAGGGACGGCTGATCCTACGGTATACTCCTTGATTCAAGCAAGAATAGAGAACCTCAAGCATTTAATTATTCTTATGACTTTAGGAATGAGGAGGCGTCCAAAACCTACACTACAGATGTCATTTCCGCGATATTTGAACAGGAGGGCGAGGGGTTGTTTGATTCACGTACTGCTATCTTGGGTCACACCCAGCAGGGGGGTGTGCCTTCACCGTTGGATCGTATCCGTGCCTGCTTTCTTGCTGTCCGATGCATGCAGTTTCTCGAGGAGCACTCGTTCCCTGCCATTGATGAAGCGCACGCACAAGGCAACCCTCGTCCGGCGGTGCTGTGCCGCACACCACAATCTGCCGCAGTTATTGGTATAAGGCAGAATTTGATCTCGCTTACCCCTTGTACAGAATTGCTGGCTGATACCGATATGAAAAATCGAAAGAGCCGCCAATCTTGGTGGGCACCTGCAAGGACCCTAGTTGACCTTCTTGCAAAGAAAGGTAAGCAAATACCAAGAGGATATGTGAAATTTTTAGAGCAGTTATAGATAGATGCTTTTTTCTCTAGACGTGTCTGATCCCGACGAAGTATCCCTTTCACCTTGAACTATCTTGTCTCATACAACACTCATAATAAAACTTGATGGGATGTACCACTTGATGTAAGGAGTGTGCTAGGTAGATGGAGATCTTTAAAAAATATGCAATTTGGACTCTTCGTAACCAAAGTGTATCTGCTGACTTTGGATATCCATGGGTATATTGGCTCTAGCCAACAGGGTGAGGAAACAAGATATAAATCAATAAATTATATATTAGAATTATATTGTATTGTATTGTATGCGCAAGAGAGTACAAACTGATATACAATTAACAAAACATCTATACGGGTGGTTGGTTAGGTCTGGCCTGAGGGGCTCTGAAGTATCTTGTCTAATCTATCAAATAATCCCTCCATCCGCGCCAACCTTTCCTCTATATTTACAAGCATGCGATTGGTCCCCGTTAAATACGGGTCGTCTGCCTGGCGCTTGCCAGGGATCTGAGTAGACGAAGAAGGAACGGGAGAAGACGACAGTACATTTTTACTACACACACTTGCAGTTTGCGGAGCACCAAATTCCTCGGCCCACGGATTCTCATCGGGATCAATTTTCTCATCTTGAAGACCAAGTTTATGATGCAGCTTTACTAGGTGCTTTTCTACTCGTTGCAGGTCGTCCCCTGTCGCCACCTCTTTTCGCTTGCGCTCTACTTGCTTCTTCCACGCGGTGCGGTATTCTTCGTGTAACTCGAAGAAGATCAACTCAGGGAAGAGGCTTTCGTTCTGGCGCATTCCAGGCGTGAGGGTGTAGAGCTCAGTTTGGGCGAGCCAGCGCGTTATGTTTCGCATCCAAGTTTGCTCCGCCTAAATGAATGTAAATGATAATCCATAAAAAAATTAAACAGGCCGAAATGGAAGGTATTGGATAGCTACCTCCTTTTCGCTCACTTTATACACACCGTTTATCAGGGCGATAAGAACATTGAGCAGAACTATCGCTGTGCTAAACGAAAAGAGCACCTTAAGAATCACAACTGTCATATTGTCATCGAATGGATCTAGTGTTTCGTATTGTCCAAGGAGAAAGTTATATGTGCTTCGCAGAGCATCAAACCAAAAATCGAAGTGGTTCTCTCCTGAGGCAGTGTCCGAGACTTGGGTAATGTTTCCACGAAGTATTCCACGATTCGATGAATCGTTAGTTAAGCTGATAGTGCTTATGGTAGGCTGGTTCTTGATATCTTTGAGCAAAAGATAGAATGCATGGGAGAACGCCAACAGAATAATGAGTAACACTACGAGAAAGGAGGCAATACGCTGGAACACTTGGGTTATGATGCCAATGAAGATACCAAAGAAATGAAGCACGCGCAGCTGCATCACAAGATTAACCCAAAGAATTAGCATGGATATCGAGTTTGCCCAAGAGGGGACATTCTTGATGCCGAGAACATATAGCAAGCTCGTGGCGAGAACAGAACAATACGTCGCGAGATTGACATAGTTGTGAAATTGCCAGAGATACCGCTTTCCCTCGCAGGTAAATTGTCTATATTCTAGTAAAATAAATATACCCGAGAGGAAACCCGAAAGAATGCCTAGGGCGCTCCTAGATATGCCGGAGAAATCTACTATGAGGGCCGCAAAAACACCAAAATAGAGCAACTCAAAAAATACATTGAGTGCATAGGCCCACCAGCCGTACGCTCTCCATTTCTGGTTGATGATGGGCAGCATGATATTGGGGTTTTTAGAAATTACGACATCATTGTCGAGGATGACTTGGACGAAAATGCTTCTATTGCTTGGCCGGATCCATTCTTTGAACCACGCCCTAAAAGTTGAAAAATCTTTGCGCGGGTAGTGGCAAATTCCCGGGAAGGGCGACATACAAACAATGGCATTACTTCTTTGTGGATCCGATCTCAAATATTTCAAAAAGGAGGCCATTCGCCTCGATGCCCAATATAAAACTCCTTTGAATCGCATAGGCAAATATTGCATGTATTCTAAAAACGCTAGACCAGCAAAAGGATTATCTTGAACGCCATATTGTCTATCCTTCTGATAGTATGCCCAAGCCTCCTGGACGGTGCAAAGTCGCGAGAGCGTTCGGTAGGTATAGAAGTTCTTTCTGGAAGACATGAAATGCTTGCCGCTAATGATATCCGGATCCAAGAGGTCCGGCATGGCTTCCTCCGAGGGATGGGGCACGAAGTATGGCGAATCCTTGCTAGTGCAAAATATGGCAATCGAGTTCAAGACGGAGTCGAGTACATCTGAGTATTTGGAGCAGAGAGTTGGCAAGCTCTCCACCACAGGTACCATATAATATATCACTCCGGTTTGATTGGCCTTTTGGACGCTTGCCTCAGCAGCTTTGAAGATATTCTCACCGAAATCGCTCTGTATAGTAGCTGAGAGAATACTAGAGGTTCCCCCAGGATGTTTTAGTGGGAAATGCCTGCAGCGTGATACCGCCTTTAAAACTATACTCCCCAATCTTCTATCCAGCATCATATTCAGGTACAATTCTCCATCAGGATTTCTTTCATAAAGCAACATGGGAACCTGCTCCAGAATATTACAGAAGAGATCCTCGACGTGTGAAATACCACCAGCGGGAAGAGGGTGCCACTCACCCTTCAGCTCCAAGATAAGCTGGTCCAAGCATCCCATCTGACTCGCGCACATATATGCTTCCAGCATCTCGGGGAGTTTAAGAGGGACGTCAAACGGCTCCCACCGCTCATTTACAAACTGTTGATAGTGTAATGTCACCGTAGTTCCCCTCAAATGGAATCCGTCAAAGAGATATAACTCATTGTGTCTAGTGAAATAGCACAGATGCATTTTCAAGCTTTCTTTTACTCCCCAAATTTGTAGATATATATGATTGACAATCAGGAAATGGCGCTCGTCGATCCAAATAACATAGCATGGTCCGTTAGTATTGATTGGAAGAGCAGGGCCTGCCTTCGTCTCTCTCCATATTCTAATCGAGGAGGACGAGCGGGTCCATTTCAGCAGCAGTGCACAATTCGGAGATGTAATAGAGAGCTGATCAAACTCAAGGACGTCGACTGGTTCATATAGTGGTTCAATATCTTTCTTCAATTCCTCTACGTATTCTTGGCTATCTGAATAATATTCCGGGACAAGCAGATTGTAGAGCTTGAAAGTTCGGCGGTTACAGTTGTATTGGAAGAGTTTTGAACCGATCAACTTAGTCCTAGTGTGAAACGAAAGAGGGAGGAATTGACGACAAAGTACCCTTCCTCTCTCAATATCGATCAGTAAGCATTCACGGAGGTCGCCCGAAGTGGGGATTTTGTTGATAAGCACAGTGTATTTGGGATTACACGCAAGCTCCCACTCACCCTGCAAGCGCATCTGGAAATGCACCATCGGGTTGCTATTCGAGAATACTCTGAGTGTCAACTCGGAGCCTTTATTGATCTCCGTGAAGAGCACATTGTTGTAAAGGTAATAATATTTCGAAAAACGACGCTTGTTCCCGGGCCAAAAGGAAAGGGAGGTGGGATCAAGGAGGACATAAAAGTCATGTCGTGGTAGGGCTGGCTTATTTCTGATGAGAAACCGGTCGTAAAGGAAGAGTGTACCATAGGTTAACTTACAAGCCAATGTCAGTTGGTATTCGTTAAGCGACCCGCCCTCTTTCCCTTTGTATATATAATAGCAACCGCTATCTTCGTAAAATACGACAAAGTGATATCCAAAGAACTTGCACAATATCTTTTCTGGCGCGGCCATGTTCTTGAAGAAACCGAATTCTTGCTCCACCCCCTTTTGGTTCAGCACAATGGGAGCAAGATTACACGTGATAGGAAATAGAACCGCAATAAATTCGCCGTGCTTAGAAAGAGAGAGGGTGTAAGGATTGTTGCCCCACCTCTCATATCCGTTCAGCAATATATCTAGCTGGAAATCAATGGCTGTTCCGCCTGTCACTTGCGGAAGCCTACCAAAGTTCAAGTCACCATTGCTCCAAAGCACGGCAGCGAATTGTCCATCCTCAGAAATAGCTTGATACATAATATCGTGGCTTTCCGTGATTGTCTCAATTATTGGCGATGCGTTATTATATTCATTAGAGACTGGACGCGTCATATGTTCCTTTTTACTTATGCTGCGTCCATTTGTCGTGAAATTGTCTCTTGTAGGGCCAACTGTTACTGGATACGAAAGCTTCTCCCGAGTTTTGCTCCTTGAATTTTCTTTATTTTTAGAAGTTCGAGAATCAGACTCGGATGGAACAGCTTCCTGCCCAGGAAAAACGGCTGAGGACTGGGGAGGTTCATCGAGATATATTATATACGGATTATCGTTCATTAACAGGATAAATACTATTTAATAGGTGTGAAACACCAATATAACAATGTAAGAATTATGCTTCTAAAATCACCGAAAGATATAGCTTTGAGAACATACCAAATTAATTTAGGATCAACAATGCGTTCTTGCTAGAAAAGTGTACAAAAAGACGAGGTTCAATTATTTCCGCAAAACGAATAGAAATGAGTACTTGTGATAACAATTATTACAATGCAAATTGGAGTGATTAAAGATGAAATGAAATTCTTACAGCTGTCAACTTAAGACATCATATATAAAAAGAAAGATAGTTTGTCCATTCGATTAGAAACACGTGAGCAAGGTACCCTACTTGAAGGTATACGCATTGAATAAAATTAAACTCTTATTTTTTGAGCTCATTTCGCGTATATTTAAGATTTTACAATAAAGATTATTATCTTCAACCAGATCAAGGGGAACTTCTGCGTGACTGACAGAAATCACAGGACATCAAGCCACATAATGAAGCCTAATAATCATGAGCGGATCGGAACTACCATGGCTCGAGTACAGTTGAGCAGAATACAGCAAGTCGGTACTTCCCTATAGCAACGTGATGTTAGTGATATCATTTTTGAGTTGGTCAGCTCAAGTGTACGCCTGGGGTGATCGAAGCTTGGACTAGAGAGTGCATGTTTATCAACGGATTTTCTTTTCTAGCACTTCTACCGTATCTAGATTGAGCATACCAAATTTTCAAATGACTATGTTTAATTTTTACTTACGCTAGCTTACTCTTAAGCAAATTAATTTAAGCGCTTATATGAATATCACAACAGCATTTAGTCAGGGTTTAATCTCAAACGTTGCCCAGATTTTTGGACAACACTGATTGTTGAATGCCAAATCGAACTACGCCACTTCGCCCAATGTTTGGTGGCGATATTCTCTAGTAAGTAGACGCGTAGGATTGTGCTCTTTGATATTTTATCTTCCCACTCTAAAATGTCCACCCATTCGCCCGATTTCTACGAAGCTGCTGGGATAAATCCTCTTGGAATACCAAAGAAGCCTCTGCGGCAACCTATACCGCTTGACTATGCAGCTTACACAGATACTTCACGAGCCGGAGGGGAGATCTATCTCGAAGATGAAGAGCTCGATACGAAAGAAGCATTGAAGGAACTGTGGAGTGTGGCATTTGTCAAGTTAGTGAGCACTGCAGCAGCTAATCCATTCCAAGTTGGTCAAACATTGCTTCAGGTTCAGTACTTGCCGACCGCTGCGAAACGAAAGGGGAAAGAGAAAACTGAAGATTCCCACGAGCATGGACGAGTAAGTATTGAGGTACTCAATTGGAATGAATTGGTGTGTAATTTTCGGTTTATTACTCTGAAAGGACTACGATGACGATGAAGAGGAGGACTTCTATGCCTCTGATAGTCACCACGCTCATACGACAGACGATAGCGAGAACCTCTCTGAAGGGGCTACGAAACTAAATCCCAATGACCCTGTGCTGCAAAAACATCTGCCATCCGATTCCATGGGGTATCTTGTACGCACAAACATCTATGATGATTCCACTCGACCTTCTTTTCGAGTCAAACCGCTGGAAAGTGGGATATGGGACTCTATGGGCGTTTTGGTGAAGCATCCAGACGAAGGGTGGCGATCCTTATTTAAAGGTACCTATATACGATATAATCAAACTTGCAAGTATGGTGAGCTAATTCCGAGTCTAACTATCCTCTTCAGGGCAATTTACTGATTGGCTTTATGAAATGATGCAGCTCTTTTTGCAGCCATCAATCGAAGGATCCCTTAATGACTCCTTTGGTCTTTATGATGACGCAGTTCCGTTTGAGCATCTCGACAATGCAGGTCCCAATATCGCCACTTTGGTATCAAGTCATCTGATAGTGGGTGTATTACTGAGCCCTATAGAGCTCGTGCGGACAAGGTTAATTGTCCAGACGGCCTCAAAAAAGCATCGCAAGTACAAAGGGCTACTTGATGCACTCCGCACCATTACCGCAGAGGAAGGGCTTACCCATCTCTACTTTGGTTCCCATCTCCTTCCCACCCTACTTTATCATACGCTTGGCCCTCTGATTACTACCACCACTCCGCTGATTATTGAGCGTGTCATGGGTATCTCCTCAGAAGAGTCACCTATTCTATACGGCCTCGCCCAATTTGGCTTGAGCACACTTGAACTTCTTGTAACTTTGCCGCTCGATACCATTCGCAAACGTCTACAACTCCAGCGGAAGGCACGGGTGAGAGACGGGCGGGAGCTGGAAACCGTGGTAGAAGTCAGGCAGGCGCCATACTCGGGTATGATAGACTGCGCCAAGAAAATGATAAGGGAAGAAGGAGAGAAGGGTTGGTTAGGGTGGAGATTGGCTCCACTTTATCGGGGATTCAGCTTCCATTTCACCTCGAATGCAATGCTCTTTTTGCTGCAGAGCGTGAACGGAGTTGAAGAGCAGGATATAATGGAGTGGTGAAGCAACGCTAATTTAGCCTAATAATTTTTGGATACAGCAATTATGATGGTTTTTTCTGAGACCTTCGAATTTTGAAATTGAGATTGAAAATCAAATGCGCACATTCGTTTTTGTGTTGATTTTTCCAAGTAAAACAATTTTAATTAAAGAAAAATAATTTTAAATATTGAGCGACATGGATTGCCCTTATCACATATTGTTAAGAGGGGTCTTTTCTACCATGATGTCTTCGAGCCCTTCGGCTATACTCCTTCGCGCCTAAAGTATGGAGCGGTAGAGTTAGCACTTTAGGCGAAAATTTCAAACACCATCTATACTCACCGGCTCGCTGATGGGTTTCTCAGGATTCAGATAGGCCATTATGAAATTTTTAGCGAGCCACGCATTCTGGACACGTCCCAATATTTTGGACTATTTTCATAAAGTGCGAGCTAAATCGACAGGATTCGCACAGTAAATAATACCTCTTCTACTTACATCGTGTTCTATTGTCAAACTTCCATCTACCTCTTTAACGAATACGAGTGCCTCTCCAGGACGGATAGTGGTCTTCGGAAACAAAGCCTTGAAGTCACGTATAGCATTGACAATATCCTAAAGAAGTCCTCAGCATTTTCTTATTTCCACAAAATTTTCGTATTCTTTTCAACATACAGCTTCGTCCTCTTCTGTAAGATCCTTGTCTTGTTCATGCATTCTCTGCAACAGTGAACGAGTGAAACCATCCCGGAGATGTGCTCCATTTGTTGACCTTATTGATGCTAAATGTTGCATACTATTAGCAGTTTGAAAAAGAAATCAATCAAATAAGTAATACACTACCAATTCGCAACGTAACTTTCACTGGCTGCTCAATTAAAGATTCAGCAAAGCTCTCATCAGTCAAGAAAAGCTCTTTCGAAAATTTCTATATGAGCAAAATAAGTGAATCTACTTAAAAGGATAATGAAGATTAATACCGCACAGTTTACCCACCTTCCACTTCTCGCTACGTTCCCTTAAGTTAATTAAATCTTTGGCATTCATATACATTCCAATGACGTAGACTTTAAATTGCAAGAAAGTAATACATCGAACTCCTAGCCCTAGCAATTGTACATGTGAGCCGTCGTGAAGTTTCAAATACGTAGGGAAGGCTGTTTTCGATTCTGGCTCTACTCACAATAGCAAAGAGCAAAATTTATACCCCACATAATATATTGTAATCAAGCTAAGGTAAATACCCATTACAAAATCGAAATTACTTGGCGAAGCCTCTGCAAGTACATTAAACCTCCATCCTAGGCCAATCCCTGTCATTATACCTGCACTTGCTAACAGCGCGCCTACCCTGCCAGGTAAACTATTTTCAGCGTTCAGGAAGCGATGTGAAATAACATGATAATTTCTAATAGAAGTGCAAAGTTTGGTTTGAGGAAAAGGTTGAAGCTGTTGTCGCAAGGAAAATGTAGGGCGAACGAAAGAAAAAGTATTATATGTGTTGAAATTACGAGATATCGAGTGGATACGATAAGGGCTACGTGTTAAAGCGTTCATGGACGACAATTTTCTACTTTAGTCACTCAGAGAATACTGAACCCGAGGCAACGGCGGAAATTGAATTAAATACTCTATTATGAATTTGGTGGCCTTTCGTGACTTGCAATTTGACACCAATACTCTACGTGAATGAGAACAGTGCTCATCCCTAAGACGGGCCAACGCGTCTCTCGCATTGGTTTTGGAGGTTACAGGGTGCGGGTAGGCAACCCAACCCATGAGCAAGCATTGGGCGATGCATTAAAATCAGGTGTCAATGTGATTGACACTAGTGCCCATTTTGAGCAAGGTTCTATTTACTCTGCGAGTTCATGGAGCGAACATTGGTTAATTTTTACTTGTTCCTTCCTAGGATTATCCGAGAAGCTTATAGGAAAAGTGCTGAAAGAGAGCTTTGCAAAGGATAACATTAAGAGAGAGGTAATTTTCTAATTTCAAATAGATCTAACAATACGCCATTGCTTACATTCCCCTGTTATCATAAGAATCTCTTTCTCATCTCAAAGGCGGGATATCTAGAGTTCACCCGTAGTCACCAGTACTCTCATCCCGCTACAGTACGTGTGTCTGATAAATGGCACTTTTCTCTATCTCCGTACTTTCTAGAGAGCGAGATAAATAGCTCTCTAGAGCGACTTGGAGTAAAGAAGTTGGATATATTCATGGTGAACAACCCTGAGAGAATGTTGGTTGCCAAGGATAAGGTCTGAAAGCATGCTTATTCACCTTTAGAATTCCCTGAATGAATCATCATCGACTATTTATCCTAGGTCTATTTGCCCTCACAGCTCTACAAAGATCTCGGAGCAGCTTTCAAATTTTTAGATAGCGAAGTTAAACGTGGCAGAATCGGGGGCTATGGGATTTGCTCCAACACTTTCGCCCTCCCTCCCACTTCACATAATCACATCGATCTTCCGACAATTCTATCTTCCCTCGACAACCCGGATAATTTCCATGCTGTCCAAGGCCCTTACAATCTTTTTGAAAGAGATTTGGCACAGCCAGAGGTGATAGCAATGCTTAAAAGGCACAATGTGTTTGTGATGGCCAATCGCCCCCTCAATGCGATTGCTGAAGGGAAAGTGAAAGTTCTCAGAAACAAAAAGGATCTTGTAGATGACCGTAAGATTGCCCTAACCATTGTTCCCCGAGGTTATATTTGTATTGATATTTTATTTCTTAGCCCACCCCGTTATGAGCAATATCTCGAAAGGATTTGAAGACCTTGCCGTTTTAGAAAATGATATTTTGGATTCAGGTAGCCTTTTCTTACAACAATGCCATGCATGCTGTCTTTAAAATAATTAATATGTATTTATATCGTAGATCTCCCCCTTCCAACAAATAAATTTTTCTGGTCCCAGATCCTCTCTGAGAATTTTGCTCGCCTTTCCCAAAATCATGCTGCCGCCCAGTTTTATATCACCCACAAGGTGCTTCCAGCCATTGAAAATGATCTTGGAGAAATCCGACAGGCCGCTGAGAATCTGGAAGCTGATGAAGAAGGAAAAGCGCACGTATTAGAGTGGGCAAATCGATACAAAAAGGTAATAAATAATAAGTTGGATCACTGATGTCCTCGTTGATTAACCACATCCGCTATAATAGGCTTCGACGCATCTACTGGATAATATTATCCACTACGCAGAACTTGACGCGCTACAATCTAATCAACACCTAGATAATGTCCTTCGCGCGTTGTGCCCTACTCTCAGCCACTTTACACGAAGTGTCCCTACCATAGCCAAACCTAATATCCATTCACCTCTCTCCGTCTCTGCTCTGAGGATATCACTCTCAACTCCTGGCATTGATTGCGTCTTAACTGGCATGCGCTCACCCGAATACGTAAGGGATGCGCTCTTAGCCGCAGAGGCTCAAGAAATATCCAATGCGGACCTTGCGAGAATATTCGAGTGCCCGCTCTTGGAATAAATATTTCGCATCAAGTGAAAATTCTTTTTTGATAAATATAAAAGCTTCCGTTCGGGGTTTGAGCGAAATCTGCTTCATATTGCTGGCTACTGTTCACCTTTCTGATAAATTAAGGGAGAACATGCTGAAATATTGCCGGCTATTATTGCTTCATTTCATTAGTTTTTTTCGGAATACCTCTATCTACAGAATTGGAAAAATATTAAGGAAAGCCACGTAGCCATGTTTTTGATAAAAGGGTAATAGTTCGCATGTGGCATTTGTGGGTTCCAGTGCTAGCAAATCGGTTAAAGTGTCTGTCAACGAATTCTTTAATTTCTGATTGCCAAGATTAAATTTTCTTCGCGAGGTTTACGGCCAAATTGAGTGTAACAAGAGGAAATACAAGCTTATTTAATCGGCTTGAACCACTAATGTCATTCGGTGGGCCATTTTATTGTTCCGGAGTGTCGGCTATTTTTCCCCTTGCTACCCTCAGACTATCACTAGCTGCTTCTTTGTGATGTCCAGCATGTGTCCCCAATATTCTTGCCACTCACCGTGTCAATGATGTTTCTAAAGCTGTTAAACATTATTCGGCCCCAGCTTAGATAGCCACCGTCTGCATAAAATGATTTACGTAAAATTGTATTTCTATCGTTTCGGTTTTAACTATATGAATCGTGGTTTCCAACCACTTTCACTCCAAAGAACTATGTAAGCGCGGCGCTGCAGCAGTCAGCGGCATTATTTCATTCGCTGAGGATTTGGACTATTTGAGTCGATAAGATTATTTTCAAAAAGGAGATAAAAGACATCAGACACTCGTTATAAGGCTCTCCAAAGTGAATGGAGTGGCCATAGCTTCTGATCACATAGATGGCATCACTTATTCCAAAGGAGAATGATTAAGACATTTTTCATGGGTACGTGATCTTCCACTCATTTAATCGATCCCACGGTTTCCCAGATCTTTTGCTGTTGTGTACCCCTCCCGACAACGTGGCCTCCTTGAAAGGAAACGAAAACCAGCAAAACATTCACCTCTGGACCTTCATCTATATTTTATCTCCTACGCCTAGATGATCTTAGCCGAAAAGGGTGCAAGGGCAATTTTGCCGCAAGGGTCATTGGGAATTGCATATAGACATGTTCTCTCTATGGATGAACGGCCTCGGTGGTTTCATCCTTATCCCATTGCCCCGTGACACTGCGAGCCGTTGATGAACCGGTGAAAAAGATCCGAGTTTCAATTATATTATTGTATTTTATATTTTGATATGGTACAAAGTTGGCACGGGAAAAAAAATTAGGAATTATCGAACCCCTTGGCCTATACAACTACAGATGAATATGAAAAAGTATGAAGCAACACGGATGGAGTGAAGCGGAAGTAAGGGGGGAATGAAGAGAGGACATGGTGCGGGAATACAGTAATAAAGACAAGGATTAATAATACAACGAAAAATGGATGAATTCATGTTGGACTAGAGAAATGAACAGGTGAAGATATTTTTGATCTCGGTCTCATTCAGATATAGAAAACTGCTAGAGACACAAGATGCGCGACCATCGGATACGTCGGAAAAAGGCTACCCACTCCCATACCAGTGACATTCTAAAGAAGGTGACAAAGCCTCCTATTCCTACTAGTGAGATGAAAAGCTCTGCCAAAAGCAACAGTGGAAAAGGCGGCACCCGGTAGTTAGACAGCCTATCTACACACACATTTTGGCTATTTCCTTCTCGGAAACAATTAATCATGGCCTTCATGAGGGCGGCATCCGAAAGAGCATCATTGATGCGCCACTGTTGTGTAAACTGGTACGAAAAGTGAAATATGAAAACAAAAATGGTCATGAACGCAATGGACATCGCGCGCCACTGCATTCGAAAAGAGCTGTAAAGATAGTGGAAAAAGTACTTGATCACCGAGGTTTGTTCTTCGCCCCCCGACAACGCTCGTTCTCTTGAACTTGATAGGGTCTTTGAATCCCGCAAAGACACCTGCCCGTGAAACAAGCAAATATACCGTCAACATCCTCTTAGCTAAACACGAATAGAGCCAAATCACATTACCTTGATGATGTGGAAAAACGTTAAGAAATGAAGAAAGAAGATGGGAAATGAAATGAGTGCCGTAGGGAGATAGAAAAGGAGATTGGCGACGTCTGCAGCCACAAAGCAGTGAACTGGAAACCAAAACTCCACCTTGTGTAGTGCGAGTGTAATCGTAGTGATGAGAGCCGGAATTCCCCAACAAATAATATAGAGCACTGGGTAATAAAACCGCAGGACGTCCGAGCTGTATTTGACGTTGAGAAAGAGATTGACAATGATGGCCCTATGAAAACCATACCGATTTGTCAGTACTTATACATATAATTCGGATCAACTGGAAACGGCTGTCATTGTTAGTTACCCAACCCACAATATTGTCGACATGGTACCGAAAATAAAAAGGGCGCCTATCGTGGGCAATGAGAGCAAGTTCAGCAACCCATTTCCAACTAATGGAATGGAATTGAACTCATAGATTACCTTCGACTCCGCATATCGTACTGTTGTCTTGAGTAGCTGGTAGAACTGGCCCAGCACATTTTAAGCGACTCTCATCTCCAATGCTAAAAAAAGAAGTTCCGCACATAACGGTTACAGATAATGCGGCGTAAAGTATGAATATAAAAGGATGGGTGCGTTTTTCGGGTAAGAAATAGGAGAGAGCAAGCAAAAAAATCAGGAGGGCGGAAGTGATTCTTATTACAAGCACAGCGGTGGCACCCTTGGTGGCTAGGCCCTCGTGATAGAGGAAATTGCCCTGGGGGCATGGAATACAGCAGCCGGCATCACAGTAAAGTGCACTGACGGTGCTATTACTCTCCAGCCCCGGGTCTTCAATTAGTGGGTAGGGACAGTTTAACGAAACAGCTCGCACTAAGTAACAAAAGGAATATAAGAAAAAAAAAATCAGAATAAATCGTGACGATGGGACATAGAACATGATAGTAAGGTACCTTCCAAGGAACTGTATATATTCAGAGTCTGTGTTTCACTGTGGATAGAATGTGGAGGGAGGGCTACCGCAGCAATGGAGGGGAATCCCAGAAAAAACAGGGAAAGCAAATGCATGAGCCTTCTCATTAGCTCATGAGATTTCAGAACGTAAGGATTCAAGAAGAGATGGCTGGCGGGGGAGGGCGGAAGAGAACGAAAGGGAAAATGGAAGGGACTGGATAGGAAGCGGCAGGAATAATATATTAAATAATCACAATTGTGAGGAAGTGGCAAAACAACAAAGCCGTTTCGACCTGTCTAATCTCATGTGCATTTTTTTGTTCGAGACAGGATCCATTCTAGGCAGGCGGAGTGAGTGAACCAAGTTTTTATTTAATTCCTCGCTTTGATGAAGATCTTATCAAATAAAATTCTAACACCACGGATATGACGGTTTTGTTGATGACGCATTCACGTTTCGTAATGAGACTGGCTTTTTGATTTTGGACTAAACCGTCTTTATGTTCCGGAGCCTACACAATGCGCTTCCAGCAGTATATTGCCGAGTTCAGTGACGCCGTAGCCGAGGAGAACGAGTATGATCTGGCACGGTTATTACAACTTAATCCACGGCTGCAGCCCGATGTAATGCCTCCGGTAATTTACATGCTTCATTTTCGCTATAATGCTACTGTGCCATATCAAACCCCTTTGATCATAAAAGAAAAATGTAGTAATAAAAGAATGTCGAGCACGCGTCCCTTCGCCATGGGATGAGGTAGTCTACCATCATTTGGAGGTCCTGCCCGCCCTGGATAGAGGCAACTTCATTGACGCGTACGCTGAACAATCGCAGGTGGTTCAGTAGGATTTTTTTGACACAGTTCTCTCTTAACCTATATGTGGAACTGATCTTGATGCATCGTCTATCGGGGCCTTAGACATTTCCTAAGAGTACTAGTTAATCTCTCGCGGAACTCTCTGCAAGCTCTCTATTCCGTCTGTCTAGATTTACAGCAGCTGGCTATTAAGGTATTCACACTGTTCCAGATCGCCAAAAATTTAATCTCATGCTGGCTATTTTCAACGCTATAGGCTGACGAGGTGTTGGTGAGCAATGGAAAGTCAGCCGCAAAACTCGAAGATGCTGCCCGTTATATTAACAAGGCTTTCACCGCGTGCATTACGGATAGGTAATAATGGATGGCAGAATTGTTTGAGAGCCTAGCTAACATCATGCTCACTCAATAATAGAGCCAATTCATTACCTGTTTCTCGTAAATGGGGCACATACCGAATTATCAATATATTATTCAACATCTATTTTAAAGTACGTATTTTTTTGCGCTTCACACACATAAATACTTGAAACTCTCTCGAACTCTTTCTCTAGCTCAAGTCCACTAATCTCTGCAAAAACGTACTGCGAGCAGTTCGAGTATCTCATTTACCACCCCTCTCGGAATTCCCCAAATCCCACCAAGTTACCTACAAATACTATCTCGGCATCCTTCATTTTTACAACGAAGAATATGATAAGGTCTGTCATGAGATATTCCAATAACCCTGTCTATCCACCTTTCTTTCTCAATGACGATGGGCGAGTTTTTTATTGACGAGTCTTTTATTTCTCTTAGGCGGAGGAGAATCTCATGTATTCTTTCTTGTATTGCCACAAAAAATACCGAAATAACAAAGAGTAGGCTCTTCCTCTTTCTCCTCTTTTGTCATTTTGTCTTTTACAGCTTCATTTTTCTTGCTTTCCCTTTTAAAGACTAATTCTTCACTATCTCATCCCTGTTCTCCTCTTGCGCGGCGTTCTTCCCACCTCCCACCTTCTCAACTCCTATCCCAACCTCGCAAATATCTACACGCCTTTTCTTGCCGCAATCCGCACAGGCAATGTGAAGGCATTCGATGACGCACTCTACCGTGCAGAACGTCCGCTTGTACAGCGTGGAACCTACTTGACTGTAGAAAGGGCCCGATCGGTTGTGATTCGGACACTATTTAAAAAGGTCTTTAACATTATGGGACGAGAACATAAGCTGCCGCTTTCCTACTTTCGTAATGCGCTGGAGTGTGTAGGGATGAAAACAGAAATGCCCGAGGTGGAATGTATGCTGGCGAACATGATCTATAAGGTAAGCATTGGATTCACACTGTCTCTCCTCTCTCATCTCGAATCTCGATTAAACCGCTTCTGGCAATGCATCACCCCACCCTCTGTCCTCACCCTTTAGGGCTACATCCGCGGGTATCTTTCGCATGAAGCAAGCTTCATGGTCCTAAGCCAAAAAAATCCATTTCCCTCCTTTGAGAGTCTGAATGCTGCCGCTGCATCCACACCTGCCGCTGCTTCCAATTGAATTGGCGCCCTGTCACCTAGAACTGGACAAACCGGAAAAGTCTGTTTAGCATAGTCTGCAGGACATGCTTGAAAAGAAACATCCATTTTTGGCAATAAACTTGCTGGCTCCCATATGGGAGAGGTAAATTAGAAAGCGGAAACCATTATATCTAGGTGTAAAAATAATCAAAATAACAAGAAGTACATATATATAAAAAAAAAAATAAAATAAAAAGTAGTGGCCATCCGTTCACATGCTTACATCAGATTAAATGGAATAACAAAGGGGGAAACTCCAGGAATATATGACAATACAGTCACAATAAAACAAAAAAATGACCAGACACCAAACAAGCCCCAATATAAAGATAAAAGACTGAATAGAACCCCTCTCAAAACGTAACTCAACCTATGGCAGTCAGCATTCATTACGCTCTAAGTTACCACTGCTTCCCAAAGGACTGTCCAAACATTCCCTGCTGCTGGCTGGGCATTGCGCCCATGGGCTGTTGCTGCTGAGGGAAGGCTCCTTGGGTGGGGAATACTTGGCCACCGAAATTCTGCTGAAGCACCCCATTCACGCCCTGAGGGACGTAGCCACCCATCATTGGCTGCTGGCCGAATCCTGTGGCAGGCGATGAGGCTAGCGAGTGAAGGAATGAGAAAAAAAAGGGCCAGGAGGCAACTCAATGCACTTACCAGCTTGCGGGGAGTTGAAAACACTAGGACTGGATGGGTTCACCTGGCGGAATACAGCGTATCGATCTATTTAGGAATTTAAAAGTTAGCTTGGATATGCTTCAAAGTACATTAGAATCAATAAGAACCATTTGTTTGGTGCGTAGCAAATCCTTGGCCACCCACACTCATACCAGGACCACCCCCCAGAGGGCCGGTACCAATCATGCTCTGGAATACGTTCTTCGGTTGTAATTGTGGAGCCATCCCGCCTACACCAGAGACGCTGCCTCCAGTTGTGGAGGGGAAAAGGGACGCGTTGGATATGGCTGGGGAAGCTCCGTACATTCCAACCATAGGCGATCCGAAGCCTTGTCCCACACTACTAAACCCACTCCCTCCACTCATTTGAGGCTGAAGGGGTGTTGCCATCGCACCTTGGGTTGGAGCCATAGTGCTCTGCTGGTTATTGAATGGTGAGGCGGATGGAGTGGTATTCCAATTAGGTGGAATAGTTTGCCGACTAGGCACAGGCGGGGGCAAACGTGTTGCGCCTGCTCCTCCCATTGCCCCATTGCCAATCGGGCCCTGAGATAAGAGTGCACCGTTATTGTTTAGAGAAGTAAGGGGTTGTTGTTGTGTGGGCTTCCACAAAGGCTGCGAGGAGTTCATTGGCATTTGCTGTTTTGGTTGGGTGGGCGCGTAGGTTGGTACGAAAGTGTTAGGATTCGGTGAAGACGCTGGAATTAGCGGTGGAGGGAGAACGTTAGCAAGAGGAACTGTGCGAGGGGGCGGTGGTGGTGGTACAGGACGTTGTGTGGTTGTTTGAGGGAGCATGGGTTGCTGCATTGGCTGCGATGCTATATTTTGAGGATTTGGAGCAACAAACTGCTGCACTTGTTGTTGGGGTGACGCGAATTGCTGCACGGGCGAAAAGGCAAGCGACTGGGGTTGTTGCTGCGAATGTAACCCATTTTGCTGTGGGAGGTGCGTCTGGGTCATGGTCGCAGGAGTATTGGCCGTAGTAGTAGTGCTGCCAGAGGGAGCCCAGGCAGGTCCGCCGAAGTTCTGTGTAATATTACTAGTAGGTTGTGCGCGGAATTGTGGCACGGGGCGCTCCCTCGGAGGAGCAGGAGGAGGGGGAGGCTTGTTTGCCGCTAGAATATTAGAGCCGGTAGGCTTCAACTTGATACCAAATGCGTTCGCAGCCTGGCTCGGAGTGGCCGTAGAGCTGGGCAAAGGAATGGATGGTTGAGGAACGGTGGGTTGTAATTTGGGAACCAGTGGAGCAGCCAGAGATGGAGAAGTGGTGTCAGTGGATTTGGGAGTGGTTTGGGTTCGAGGCGTCCATGCATCATCGTCAAACTGATTGCTGATGGGATTTGCACTGGAGGATGAGGCGAGAGGAGGGGTTTTGGTTGGGGTGAGATGTTCTCTTGCTTTTGTGATTGCATTGAAATCGATGTTGGCGGGCGCCGAGTTCGAAGGGGAAGGGCGTGATGCTTGAAACCAAATCAATAATTATAAACGCATACCGAATCTCGAGCGGTAAAGACTTACTTTTCCTAGATGTTGCCGAACTCTTTTTGAAGATATTCGGTGCCTGAGTCACGGAAGACGTGGTGCCAGCTTGGGAATTCTCCTCTTCTTGGAGGCGACGTGCTAACTCCTCATCGCGCTGAATTTGGAGGTCAGTTTCCGACTCTGTAGTCTATTAAAAAAAAAAAGGAACAAGAACCACATCATCATCAGAAAAAAATGATACTTGCTTCGTTTGCAATTCCTTACCTCAACACCATCCTCATCTACGATACTTGCTCCTCCGAAGCTAACGCTCTTTCTAGGTTTGGTTGAGGCCGACTTTTCACCTCCACCCTTCTCATTCTCAATATATCTCTGTACACGAACAATATCGCCCTCCTTTAATCCCAATACTTTCATGATGTCGTGATCCAAAGTCGAGAAGCAACTATCATCCAACTTTTCTGCGGTGAATGCGGTTGAATAATGTAAAGCATCGTCCATTGAACACCCCGCCTTAAGGAAGAAGTCAAACCAATCGACCTCCTTCCCCGCAGGTTTAGGAGGCTTTGGTTTAGAAAGCGCGGACTTTAGAGGACTTTTCTGAGCTGCCGAAGCTGCGCGGGAAGCCACAAGCTGCGCTAGAGGGGTATCATCTGTTCTATCCTCACCAGGTTTTTGCGCAATCTTGCGCTGGATATATTCGATATCCTCGGGGCACATTTTCTCAATGGCAACAGCAATTTTCACCCCATTAACCTTGTGCAGATGGATTTTGCCTTCATGATAGCCTAAGAATTCTGCATCCACGGTGAATGTTCCACTTCGATCAGTCCATGTTCGTACGTTATCCGGATTGGGCTCTAGATTATGAATTAGAGTTAGTAAATATTGATTTTCAACTAAACAATCATATTCAAAATCATATGTTGATACTTACTCGATAACTCAGATTTCACGGCTTTTGATAGTTAATAATACCAAAATAAATAGGAAAAGTTAGAATCGGTAGTTAATGATTGTGGCTATGAAAATAATAATACCTGGAGGTGGTGTGGAGTGTCTCGCGACAGGGGTTGGTTTGGAAGGCACAACAGTTGATGGGGGTGGAGGGGGAGGTGGCGGAGGGGGTGGCGGCGGGATTACAGCACGGCCGGAGGCAGGTGCACGAGCTTAAATTTAAACCATCGATCATCAGGGCTCAAGATAATAAATGGGAGGTCATTAAAATAACAAGAATTACCTGAGGCCTTGTTTTTCTGTTCTTCGGCCTCTCTTCTTCTATTTTCCTCCTCTTCTTGCATTCGTCGTTGTTCTTCCTCTTCCTGTCGCTGTCGTTGTATATCAGCAGAATCTTCTTGCGGTGGTTCGCCCAACTGCAGATAGGTTGCAGGTACAACACCTTCGTATCCATCCTCTGTTCTGCATTTCCACCATTCATCACTGCTATAATCATCAATAATCCAAACTAGCTGATACTCATGTACCGTAAGCTCATCTTCATTCTGAGCCTCAAAATCATAGAGAGCGTGAGCAAGCTTAGGTTCCGGCTCCTGTTGTTGCTCCTGTTGTTGCTTCTGCTGTTGCTCTTGTTCTCGCTGCCTCTCTAACTCAAGTTGACGTTGCTGTTCGAGCTTTGCCTCTTCTTGTCTTCGCAAACGTTCCTCCTCCTCTTGTTGCCGAAGGCGCTCCTCTTCCTCTTGCTGTCGAAGCCTTTCTTCTTCCTCTTGTTGTCGTAACCGCTCTTCCTCTGCTTCTTGTTCCCTTGCGGCCGCATCATCTTGCGTTGGCTCACCCAGCTGAATATATGATGCTGGTACCACACCCTCATACCCTTCTTCTGTTCGGCATTTCCACCACTCTTCACTCGAATAATCATCAATTACCCATAATATCTGCCATTCTCTAACCGATAATTCGTCCTCATTTTGCCCTTCGAAAGCATAAAGCGCGTGAGCGAGCTTTAATTCCGATTCAGGAGCCTCCTGTGTGAAGGGATGATCCTCGGCGGATTGCTGCTCCTCTGTAGGAGCCTCTTCATCAATCTGCAGATAAGTTGCAGGAATTAAGCCCTCCTGTCCATCTTCCGCTCGACATCTCCACCACTCCTCGCTGCTCGACCAATCCAAAATCCATACAATTTGATTCTCACGAACAGTTAACTCATCTTCCGTTTGTGCATCAAAATCGTATACTGCGTGTGCTAATTTTGCCTCCTCTACTTCTTGATGCCCTTCAGCATCATTTGAATTATGTATATCTATAGTAGGTATCGCAGTCTGATGGCTAACGGGTGCAGAGCCAGCACTATCCCGTGCCTCCTGTAATGCGGAAACAATAGCTTTAGCATCACTTTTAGAGGATGCAGTAAATTCGAACGAGGCTCCATCAGCCCCACCGATCGAGAGGAGAACGCGCTTTGAATCCGCTGAGAAATTATTCACATCTTGGATGGGCCATTGTCGCACGGGAGTCTTCAATTTTGTTACATCGGGATAAATCCACATATATAATTAAGTATTTTGTATTAGTTCGATAGATTCAATTAAATACCTTGTCTGATTCACTCCCATAAAAGACCATGTTATTGCCAACCCCAAGATTTCCTTTTTTCTTCTTCTTCTTGTCCGCCTCCTGATGATCGATTATAATGATGTGAGAAAATTATAACCGGTTCTGGGATGAAATCTTGGTAAACTCACCGTTACGGACCAGAATTTCATCGCAGCCATAATTGCGAGCTAATTAAAAAAAATGCGGAGAAGTTCAAGATACAACCAAGGGGGATAATTCTATATAATATGAAGCCGTTAGATTTTTCTGAAAGAGAAATAAAAAGCCGCGTTGGTTCAAGAATACCCGGGCCCAAAATTTTGCGGTGAATCTAGCTCTGAGAGTATGAAAAAGGGCTGGCGGGGGAAATTCATGGGCCAGCAAGTTAAAGCATAGGATAACAATATAGCAGCAGATACAGTAAAATAGAATGAACCGTAAAATAAAAATAGTATATACAAAAATATTGATCAATAAAAGAGATTATGTATGCTCCTAGGGAATTCCATAAACACTTCTCCAGGTTGCAACGACCTGCTGCACCTTTCTGTCACACTACATCTCGTATTAAATGACTACGGCCCTGTTCGGGGTTGATAACACCACACTCTTATATGGCTGGGGAGCAATACTAAATCGATGCGAGCCTCGTACAATGTATTCTTTGCAGATTCTACTTTATGCCCAGCATTAAGAGTTTTCGAATTTTTATTCGCTATACTGCGACCTAAAAGTCTAATCTAATGAGATATATATTAATATACTACTGATTTCCTAGTAGTTTTAACTTGGCTTCGCATTTGTCGAGATATATTTAATTTTAGAGGCTAGCCTGTTTCTCTAGGTCGACGATCATGGCTATACATCTTGACCAGGATGGTGAATACGGGCTATTTATAGATACACTAAACTAGCACTTGGTGACAGCAAACAAACATGTTCTAATTCACAATATCAAATCTATAATAAGCAAAGGGCTCATTAACTTCGCTCGCCTTAACTGATTCATACCACATTATCCATGGAAAATGGAACATTTGTTTGAAGGGATGCAAAACCAAGTTCAATATAAATTCGGCAGAGCCACTGTCACTTCATGCGAAATACGTGGAAATTATTTTAGAAATATCGAATATCATATGGAGAGTGAAGCCCTTTTAAAAATCCAAAACGAGCAATGACAATTAGTAAGAAAGAAAAACAAGTAGCAGTAAAAGTAAGGGAAAATAGGCAGTATATAGCTATAAAATGTAGAAAGCACTCTCCACCAAGAAATAGAAAAAGCGAGAAAGAGTGAAAAGTTGTACAGTGTTATTAAAAATCACAACATTAAAAAAAAATAAAAAAGACAATAGCTCTTATCCGCTTCTGCCTTGTCCTCCGCCCCCCTGTCCCCCTTCACCCCCACCTGCATTAAACCCCCCCGTTCCTCCATTCATGCCAAACTGAGTGGGATAAATGTAAGGCGGTCGTCCGCCCGCCATACCCATAGCCGCCGCCATTGCCATATTTATTGCCGTAGGATCCTGCGCGAATTGCATATTGGCAAGGTAGTTTGCTGGCAAACCCGGAAGGTTTGCATACATTGCAGCAAGGGCGGAAGCAGCATTAGGGTTAGCTGCAAGCCGGTACTGCTGTTGAGCATTAGCTACAGCTTGTGCTGACATAGCAGGCCTTGCCAGAGCAGCGGAAAATTGAGCTAAAGGCATTGAGGCATTATTTGCAAGAGGCATGGTGGTATTTGCTAGTGTCGCCGCGGTTGTGGTAGGTGAAGCTCGAGATGCCATTGAGGTGCTATGTGTCGGTGTGGATGTTGACACCCATCCAGGCAAACTGCCCGAGCTTGGGCTTGAAGCTTGCTGATTTTGGAGCTCCTGCCTTGCCGATTGGTGGGATATCTGGGGTGAAGAACGAGCAGACACTTGTTGCTTCTTTTGATGCTGCGGTTGTTTTGGATGTTGTTCCAGGACTATTTGTCGAATGCGCGAGGTGAGAGTATTTATTGTAGGAGAGAATTTAGAGTTAAACGAAGGAAAGGACGAGATATCTATTGAGGCTAGGGGACGGTCTTGCGCCTGACCAGAAAGTCGAACATTAGCAAAGTATTTCAGGGTGTGGAGAGGATATTTTAAATTTACCTGTGGATTTGCTCCATCTGTTTTATAGTAGTCCGCAACCTTGGCTAGAAAAGTGAGATTTGTTTCTAGCCGCTTCACAAATTGCAAATATAATGCATCCCTTTCTGGATCCCGGCGCAATTCAAGACATAGTTGAATAATTATGGAGTTCATAGTCAACACCTGTAGACCGCATAAGTCACATCAGCGAGCTCTTAAGGTCAGTAAAAAAAAAAAACCTACCAATTCCAATAATTCTGTTTTAATAGGAAGTCCAACTTCTACCATATCTTCGTCGTTCCCTTGCTTAGTTTGTAGCCCTTGCTCTAATGATTGAACCTGCTGTGGCGGTTGCATGGCCAATTTCTGCTGTTGAATCGCAGCTTGTTGTTGACGTATTAATGCCTGCTGCTGTAATACATGTTTAGTAGTGTTGTCCTGCAATTTGTCTCCCACTATATTAGCTTGTAACGACGCATATACCCCTACGTTGGCTGGTTGCATCGGTTGTTGCGGTTGCGGTTGCGGTTGTGGTTGTTGCTGCTGTTGCTGTTGCTGTTGTTGAGCTTGAGCTTGTAATGCAGCATATTGAGCATAGGTAGTTGCAGACGATGCTGCTGATTTTGCGGGTGAACCAGCACCTGCACCTGGGAATCCAATCCCACCAAAGCGTGCATTCCAATTAGCTAACATTTGTTGAACCTGTGCTTGTTGGCTCTGCTGCTGTTGTTGCTGTTGCTGCTGTTGTTGTTGTGGCTGCTGCTGTTGCTGCGGTTGTTGCTGTGGTTGCTGCTGTGGTTGCTGCTGTGGTTGCTGCTGCTGTTTCGAATAAGGTGACTGATTGGCAGTTAAATCAGTTGATTTTCGTTGCTGGGAAATCACCTGGTTATTTTGTGGATTGGATGCAATTCCAGGGAAAAAATTAGCAGACATTAACCAAGGTTGTTGCTGGGACTGTTGTGCGATTTGTGAAAGAGACTGCTGCTGAAGTTGAAGCATTTGTTGCCGTTGTTGCTGAGCGGGATCATTTTGATTCTGGAGGTAAGATATGGAATCGAAATAGGGGGCAGAGGTGGAGAATCCACCCAGATTGGGTGGAATGGACATTATTTAAATTTAAGAGGAGAAGGATGATGAAGCGAAAACTAGTAAGAAGCGTATTTGAATATGATCGAACGATCGCGATCCAACGAATGTTTATACCGGGTAGAGGATTGTAGATTCTAGCAGACTCTCTCGTAGATCGCGAAATATTTTTCAATTCCAAAGAAATGAAAAAAAAAAAAATAAGTTGAGGGTGATTTTCTTTAAATCTAGAAGGCTGATAAATTATAGTATATTTTGGTATCGGAAAATGACCTAGAACACAACTTGAATAGAATGCAGAGATAGCCAACACCTATATTTCAAATAAATTAGCCATCATTCATTTCTTGTATTTAGTCACAAGTCATGCAAGCTTACCATTTTTTTCCATTGTAACTGTTCATAATTTAGATCGAAATGACCGCGTAGAAATTTCATTCAACTCAATATTATAAAGATTTTAAAATTATTATATTTTAATATCGATGCATTTGTATCCTGTAATCTGGTATATTTTGAGATATGAACAACATTATATATTTTCTATTCTTTTGGGACACATGCTCGCGAAAGGTCATGCTATAAAAGCATGAAGAAAGTTTTATGTCCATGTTTTCTCTAGAGTATCGGAACTGCTCGTCTCACTACTTCCTTGGTTACTTCTTCCCTTAACCATTCAATGAATTCGCTCTTTCTCGGGAAATGAATAGCCTGCTGTCCATCTCGGAACCGTATTGTTTCGATTGGGAGAACAAGTCGCGACGTACTGGCTAGAAAGGCACCTTCCCATTCTGTAGCGGTTCTCAAATCGGGAAATTCGTATTTAACTTTAATGCTCTCCCTTTCACATACAAGCAGCACCACGCGCATTATCGTCCCAAGCAGTACATACTCCAGTGGTGCGGTATGTATTTCAAAACAACACGAAGACGAATTACTAGGTAGCACAGCAAAGAAGTTTGAAGCAATGCCTTCATAGACCGCATGTAAATGATCGGTCAGCAGCACCTCATTTGTATCGGGTTGTTTGGAAGCATCGAGAGACATGCGCTCCCTTTTATCGAATGTAGATAAGTATATGCCAAAGAAATAAAAATAGACGAGTCAATAAAGATCATTACCGAACCCACTTAGAATCCTTTGCCTGTGCACTCTCGCGAGGCTCCCCCCAAACTTCCACTTTACAACGCTCCACTTGGGGGGTATGCAAATGATCGAAGTGTGCCATTAGCCTTGGCTTCATTTTCTAATACAATATACTGTCAGTGTCACTGCTGATTTTTTATCTTTGAAGAAATAACTTAGACACCTCAAAGCAATAACACGCCACTACGCCTAACTTGATATCCCCTTCAGCCGGCACGTCCTCCCTGCTCAAATATCGATGCATACCAGCGCGAAGCAATGGTATAAGAATTTCTCGTAGTGTTTGCGGGTTGCGCAAAGGTTCTAGTTCGGAGGCGATGCGTATGGGCTCTTCTGTATTATCCGCAAAAGTTGGTGGGATAAATTTCATGATACGCATAGAATTGGCAATTCGCTCAATATGCGCATCAAGCTCCACGATTGCTTTTCGATTAACGGTCCTTGCTCCAGTATATGCCCCTTGAATATATGAAGATTTTGCGTTTAACACCCATTTAAAAAGAAACAAAACGAGAGAGAAATAATTTACCACGCGGATTTTCAAGGAAGAATTCATTAGTCGAAGTTATTGTGTCTCGTATATCATAAACGGGTTTATCAGCAGAATCGAAAGGTGTTAATCTCTCGATAGACACTATAGATAGAAAATGATGTAGGAGAAATGGTTTACATTTTTACATCTCTTCTGTAACATCTAGATTGCCCTACCACTTTTGTGGAGAGATCTTTTATTTATTGTTGCATTGATGCCCATTCTACATAAAAATTCGCGTCGAGACCGTATTTGCGAGGAAGTTAAACAGAGCAACATGATAATCTACGAATGGAAAGAGGTTAGATGGGATTTCGGAGTAAAAATGTGACATTCAATATATTCGATCATAAACTCAAGCTAAAGCATTTGCGGTATCCCGTAATATGAAAACATATTTATTCAAGATAAAAAGGTCTTTTAAATAATTCAGATGCAACATGATCTTTAAGCCATAAAGATCGGAAATATCCTTCTCTAGTATATTTGTAGGTGAGAAATATTCAAAAGGCTTAGCTCACCTATAACTAGTTAAAGTAGGAAATGAAAAATTATCATTCTAAAAATAGAGGAATAAAATAATCAGTGGGAAACATGTCTAAAGATATCCGATTTTCTAGTTCTTCCCAAAGAATCGTGTTAGCACAGCCAAATAATGGGTGTTAATAACGGACGGATTATTCTGATAGAGGGACATCAGCACCCCCATCGCTATACTAAACAGAGCAACATCCCCATTTTTAACGTTACGAGCCCAGCCTGCCTCAACGACCGATTTCCAAAGAGACTCTAATGCGCGAGGAAGACAATAGAGGCCAAGCTCCAGGCGTCTCCCGGGCGCCTCAAGGAGGACACTGGATCCGCCTACCATTCCAGCAAGTAAATAAACAAACTTGTAGTCGCGATGAGTTAAGTGACGGAAAGCACATGGAGCTGAGAACCCAAGGGTGACATAAGCCGTCAAGAAGATACTGGACCGAAGAGTCGATTTCATGAACCTCTCAAAAACATAATCGGGTCTAGAAGAAGCGGTTAGAAAAGATACTATATAACGCTTCTAGTAACCAAATTACCTCTTTGTGATCTGCTTCCAGCGGAAAATAAGAGTCATCAACAAATTCAGCGGTAAGTAGAGTCGCAAGCTCCTCCGAAATTCATGCTTCATCGACCGGACCATAGAACCAGTGCATGTTGAGCTCAACGGATGGTGCATTGCACATGGAATAAATTCGTGTGTTGCACCCTTAGGTATGGCAGTGGCAATGTTGGGGCTGAAATTCGCAGCAATGTATTCACGTGGGGTGACTCCTTCAGGGAATTTGATTGCATCAGGTAAGTGTCCAAATTGATCGACGTAGGTTGATACCGCGTTAATAAGATGCGGACCCATCGCACCAAAGTCCCGAAATCCTGAATGGTTCAGCAAGAAACTGTAGTATGACCGCGGGAGCGTCTCGGGTTTGAACACGAACGAATAAATAATCTGAGAGTTTGCGGCAATAAATACAAGCGCACCAGACCATTGCTCAAGCTTTTGCGACAAAATTTCGTCCCATTCCTCCCGGATATATTGAATCCAGGTCTTAGGTGGAGCGCCTTCCTTCTGTTCGCGTTTCTTTTTTCGATAGCTGGCCCATTGTTGCATAAGCCAAGCGCACCCGAATTGCGCACTTCGGGTTACAAGATATAACATGATCGCAAGGCGACGTCCTTTGTTTCGTTCAAGCAAAAGTGTAAGCCCAGCTAGTGAGCCAGCAATAAAGGCGTTTAAACCGTCTCCTCCTTTGACATTACGCAAGTGTCGTATCGCGCAAAGCGAAGCCTTATAAGTTGTGATAAAAGAAGAGAGGAAGATTGCAAAGGAAACTGTATCCCTATAAGAAAATTCAAATTTAATATAGCTTATATTTTAACAAAATAACCTAAGTAAATATTACTTTCCCCCCGCTTTTTTAAGATAATAAGGCCTAAAAATCATAGATAAGAGATATCGTACCCATTGAAAATAAAAGGTAGAATAATTATAAATTTACTTTTTAAAGAGTCGACCAGTAAGCAATGCCTATTAACCGAAATGCAGTAAAAAAAATTAGGGCAAAGAATAAATTATTACAATTATTGACTTACTGGAGCTATGGAAATTAGATATTTCACAATGTACGCAACTGTAAAAGATTTGAGAAATCCTCGAGTAGCATTTTGGGCACAGGTTTTCCCATCGTGGTGACACAGCTTTTCTTTGGACTCGTCTCCATTAAGTGGCTCTAAGGCAAGTCTACGTAAGCTTTGACTGTGTGGTTATAAAGATTTATTAACATCATATTTGTTAGGGTCAGTGTAGTCTTTAATCATAGCCGTATTGTGGTGACATTAAATTACCTGCTCAACTGTCGTATTCGCTCGCCAAACTTAGTGAACCCCGCAAGAACAACCTCTTTTTCCTTGTCAGTAAGTGCCTTACTAATGAGCTGCGCTAGAACTTCGAGAAAGTTCTCCCAGGCAATTGATATGGCCGACATTGCTGCTCTAGATAGCCACTAAATCCTCCCTGCTTGAATTATGTGATGTCAAATTTGCGGGGTCGTTTGGAGCAATTTAAGAGTGAAAAATTTGTTGGGTATCTCCCAAGCATCCAAAATAATTGGGCAAGGCATGTGAAAGCAGTATGAGTGGCGCAGCATATCTGAATTACTGAGTGCTTTGAGAGAGAGTATTTAGATTAAGTTCAATTAGGGTAGAGGCTAATCTAGCATTAGGTCGAGATAGAGATGGTCACTCAAATGTAGAATGTGCTTCCTTAGTTGATTAGTATCCAGGAGACCAATGTCCCTATCTCTCAATATAGATTTGGATTTATCGCCGAGACGCACAAGAGAGAAATGCAATTTCAGTTATATTAGGATCAAGTGGCGTTCTAGAGCTATTCTGATAACCCTTTGAGAGGGAAATGGCACTGCGTTACACTAATTGTTTCCGCGGGATTGACCAAAAGACCACTCCTGACAGTTGAAAGCAAGAGTTTGTTTACGTATCTGAGGTCAACTGTGTTGTTTGATTTATATTAAATATGAAACCATACAATTAATGCACTACATTAATATATTGGGGCACGTACGGGAGAGAAGAATTATTTAGGAAAAGTCTTATGGTACTTGGTATCTGATATAATCTAAATAGAATTATTTCTATAGCACAAAGTCTTAATTTAATTGGAATATTGCTTAGCTTTACTAGTAAACTATAGATGTAGAAATATATATCAAAATTAATTCAACTATTTATCCTTCCAAATTTCAAAAAAAAAAATAAGTGTTGAATTAATTAGAATATAGTTCAATCTTTGGACTGCTCAAAGTGGAAATATTGTGTTAATTCAACACTGCATTATTAAGTGAAATCAAAACCCGAACCCATAATGGTAACCTAACCTAATGTGAAATTGCTTCGTATAAAAGATGCCCGTAAGTTGGCAAGAA
>NW_027192200.1:154607-206507 GCF_041956535.1 Calcarisporiella thermophila
AATGGTTTCCCCCCAAACTACTCTATCACTTTTTTTTTAATTGATGAACCCCCCTTTGGGGTGCTTGGCGTCACCTGGAGGTAGTGCGATACCAGGGACACCGGTGGGCGCGAGGATGGCAAGCCAGAGCCTCGCAACCCGCTGGCCAAAAATCAGTTTGATATCATAGAGCTGGGCTGTGCCCAGCGGAACAGATATCAAGCTGTTCAGAACAGATACTACACTTGATCTTAGCCAATAGGCCTGAGAGGATGTGGAACTAATTCTTGCCAACTTACGGGCATCTTTTATACGAAGCAATTTCACATTAGGTTAGGTTACCATTATGGGTCCAGGGTTTTTTATGGATTTTTATGAATATAGTTAGGTCGCCTTTTATGAATATTGACATTACTAGGACCTCTGAAATTCTTCGTGTTTCCATCATATAGATTTACGGAAATCTAGTCGGTGTATTTATTTTTTCTTAGTTTATGCACAATAATGCCCACTGCCTCGATCCCAACCATCCCTTTACGTCCAGATCGGTCTCTTCTCAATCCTAATTTTGACGGATACCGATTACGCCCTTTTCCGGACAACCTCGTTATACGAAATTCACTTCCTACGCCATTACAAGTTCCCCGCCTCTCTTCCGCTGCCAGACTTTCATACCGTCAGCTTCATAGCCGTGTTCACTTTAATCATTTGTCAAATGGAGCTTTCGAAAGAAAATCCTATTATGTGGATAGTACGAATAATGTGATATGTGTGGAATTCAACGAAGTAATTAACAATACTCCTATTTTAATCTAAACCATACGAAATTGATGTATCTCTTATTTTGTTTTTTATAGGAGAGTAAATTATTCAAGTTTCATAAAATTTTTACTCTAAGCGATCCCGAATTGCCACCTGAACAACGCGAATATCCTTGTATCAAAGCACTGGACCGCGAAACAATCTTAGTTTCCGATGGATGCGGAACGATACACCTAGTTCGGATTGCGAGTGATGAACCAGCTACTGATAGTTTGCTTGGTAGCTGTATTTACACATCTAGCATGCCTCGTCCATGTATGCTCCTGGATGCAAAAAGAGCGAATGACCGTATATTGTGCCTTGTATGCTACATAGTTGCCACTGAGGACTTGACAAAAGAAGAAGAGGCAGAGGAACATGAACAGGAATTGAATAAGACCAAAGCTTACGCAAGCTTGGATGTGCACCGCCCCCATTTCAATGTTGCTTTGGTCGAGATCCCTACTATGGCTGATGGCTCTTTAATGGAATTGCGAGAATTACATTTGCTCCGTGGAATAGATATCCCTCTATATGCAGCAATTGCTCCTAGTGGATCAGGTTATATGATTGGTGCCGAGGGTGAATTCAAACTGCATGACCTTTTCCACGAGAAACAGAAGCAAGAGAAGAGTGCGGAATCAACAATAATTTATTCTTGGAACCAAACAACATCCGATCTAACAGTATCCATTCGCCTGCCTCCTGGCACTCCAACTTCAGCTATCCAATGTGTTATTGAGCGCAATCACATCCGTGTTCATGTTCCTCAGCTGGAATTTGATTCGCAGCTATATGATCTTATCAATCCTGATGGATCTCTTTGGACTTATGAGCGGAATGAGCTCTCACTTCATCTACAGAAGCACCACACCGGTAACCGCTGGCCGCACCTACTTGCACATGACGATGGTGTGTTAGAGCAATTAGATCCCAGTGAAGTGGTTGAAATAAGCGAATCTCTTGAGAAATTTACATCTGGGTTTGGAAACAGCGTATTAGGAGAAGAGATAGATGACGAACTGGATACTGGACGTGTGGGCGAAGACATAACATTTGCCTGGTACGATAACAGCGGAAAATGTAGTGCTACTATCAAGCCGCAGAATCATAACTGGTTGTGCACGTCATTTACCAATTATTCTTACCCTGACTGGCTTCCCTCGATATGTTTGCGATCAGATGTCGATGGCCTCATATACACATTTTCTCCTGCTCAGTCTACTAGCTCTTCCATTTCTTCCTCCTCTTTCGAAATGCAACCTCTCCCGTTCAACATTCATCACACAGCCACTTTTGATGCACTTGCTTTTATACAAAGCTCTAAGCGTGAGAAACGATTTATGCATCATGATACTCAGGGAAAGTTAGCAATGATCATTGAAGGCACCCATAATGCATATATCTACTGGGGACGCAAGGAAGATCAACGGCCGCAATGGCTGCCTCAAAGTATTATCGACCTCACGTATGGTGTGTGTGATGTCCTTGGAGTGCAGATGGTTGCTGAAGGATGGGTCGTCGTACTCACAGAACTCGAAGCGATTGCTATAAAAGTAAATGAGCCGCCAAGTGAATAGCTACTCTTTCGTATATTTTATTTTTCATCTTGACTCCAACATGTAATCATATTCAAAAAAAAATGGGCAACCATAAATAAAATGCATTGTATAGGATTGGCATGCTATTTTCCTAGTGTTATCATTCTGAAGAGACACGACTTGCCTCTATCTCAAGAGAAACAGAAATATCATAACCGCATCCAAAAGTACTATTAGCCGAATCAATATGTGCAAACATGTCTACAAATCATGCAGCACGCTGTAATTACTATAAGCGTGAAACTTAATCGCCTCATAATTTTTTCCAGACTTTAAAGCGGAAAAGCGAAATTATCACGCTCTTTACAATGAGAACTCGGCCTTTTTTAAAACCCCAATCGATCTTATTATTAAATTACTACTGGAAATGTGCTGAGATAACTTAATTAGCCTACAAATTAATAAAATTTTCTACTTAACCTCAGCACAGCTTTCTCCAAAGCCGAATATTTATCCTGTATTTTATATCTCATGGTAGACTGGATACATTAATTTTCATTACCTACGTATTGTCGTTAGCTCTCCTATGTGCAGTACTTGAGAGATGCAATATTTCATAATAATGAATTTTAGAATAAGATTCTTTGAAAATGGCTCGTTGGTAGTGATCATCATCGATTTAATAACTAGCCAAATCGGTTCGGAGAATATCCGCTCGAAGAAATCGTAAAATTTATAACCTAACCTCAATACCATTCCAAATGCATATTAATTTGAAATGTTGATCATCGTTATTAATCAGGTTTTCCAGTTAGTGCGAACTCTGAAAAGAAATGAGATCTAACATGCTGTATTTATGTGCATGGTGGATCGCCACGCTCTTGCTATCCGCGGGCAGAGTCATAGGTAATTGTTCTTTAACATCGGTTACCTAAAAGCACCCTTTTCATTTCCACCGAATGGTTCCATTCGTCCTTATAAACTCAGGATAATTAACTCCATTTTATAAAATGATAACTTTGTAAATAAATAGGAGGTGAAGCGAGCAGCGACTATTTGGTGCGCAATCTACCTGGACTACCACAACATACTAAACTGACACAGTATGCAGGGTACTTATTATATTCCATGATTTTGATGTTAAACTTGTTCTAAAGCTAATAACCAATTTTTATACCTGCATCTCATGAAGTCATGTAGAGATAAATTCAAAAACAAATTCAAATATTTTTTTCTGGCTCTTTGAAAGACTCATCAAAACGGAAAAAGACAAGCTAGTGAGTCTCATTCAAACGGTGATAAACTATGCAAATTTATCTAACGATGCCACTTGCTTTCTCTAGGTTATATGGCTAAACGGAGGTAGGAAAATAAGGAGATAATTTTTGGAGTGTACAGTTAAAATCTATATCCTTCTCTATTGTATTTTTATTAGGCCCCGGCTGGTGTGTTTGCTTAATACTATCTTGATATTCTAACCTAGTGCTAACTGTTTTCTTTATTCTTTATTCATTCAAATAGCTCAAGGTAAATGATTATTGAACTATCACCGCTTAATGGCAGTTTTCTTATTCTCTAAAAACATCTTTTCAATACAGTGAGGACGGAGTATTTTTAGAAAATGGTCCTTTTCGTATTAAGCCCGATCTTACACTTGCAATAAACAGCGGCGCCTGGAATAAATATGCCACAGTCCTTTTTGGTAACATTAACATTATCTACAGTTTAGGGGTGGTAGATTTTCTGACGAGAACACTTTTTCCTAGTCGATCAACCTCCCGGTACAGGTCTAAGTTACGCTGATACAAACCACTATGCAAAGAGCATTGATGAGGTGAATAAGTTTGGACCTGGATTTTCGCCCAAATATCAACAATATATTTCCAATAGGTCGTAGACAAATTTATGGTCTTCCTTGACAAGTTCTTTGATATGTTCCCGAAATATAAAAAAAGCGAGGTAATATACATCAGATTAACTTTGAGTTCGGCTCATATTAACTGCTCCCACTTGATCCAGCTTTATATCACAGGGGAGAGTTATGCTGGAATTTATATCCCTTATTTCACCACGGAAATTCTGAAGCGCAATAAATACAATCTTCAAGCGATTGCTATAGGAAATCCCTGGATGGATCCTTGGCATCAGGTTGGTTTATAATATATGTTCTCGGAGGAGTTGAGAGTTACAACTTATCCTCGTACTATATAGTATCAAGCTTATTACACGTTCAGCGTCGATAAAGGGCTTTTGAAAGGAGAAGCTAAGGTTTTATAGCTCCGCATTTGACTAACACATCTATTTCTCTAACTCTGGATGATTGCCATTGTTATTTAAGAACGAGGTGAAAAAAATCCTAGATGCTTGCATGGAAAAACAGCAAAAGGAAGGCATAAAGATCCATACAGATTCGTGCGAGGAAATTCTCCACAAAATCTTAAATTATTCGATCATTGAGTAGGCTATTTTATATCCTTTGGTTTTTATTTTCATCCTCTTACAACCAATTCCATTCGTTTAAGGGAAGGAAATCAAAAGACGTGCATAAATGAATACGATATCCGCGGAAGGGACACATATCCAAGTTGCGGCATGAACTGGCCATTTGAATTGGCTAACATTACAAAATATTTGCAGCGGCCGGATGTTCTTGAGGCAGTCCATGCGACCGGAAAGACCGCAGGATGGGTCGAGTGTGCGAAACTTGTAAGCAAGAACTTGAAAGATGATGGGTCGTCTCCTTCAGTGACACTCCTCTCGAACATCTTGAAGCATATTCCAGTGATGATCTATAGGTAAATACCTATAGAAACAAGGCCTTTTGATTTTTTTAGTTTGATGGCTTAATGGCTGAAATATATTGTAGCGGAGACCAAGATCTTATCTGCAATCACTATGGCACAGACTATATGATAGCCAATCTTACGTGGAATGGTGGTGTAGGGATGGATTCGCAACCCAGCCCATGGTACATAAATGGCAAGAAGGCTGGCACTATCCAAACCTCGAGGAATTTGACCTATGCTATCGTGTATGATGCATCGCATATGGTTCCGTATGATAAGCCAGATGAAATGCTTGACCTTATTAACCAATTCATGGGAATACGAGCCGGAGCTAAAGTAATGACAGAGCGGTTAATGGAGAGAAGAAGATGGGAAGAGCAATACGACACAGTGTCTCTGCTCATAATAGCGGGAAGCATAAGCGCGGTGGTAATAATGTTATGGTTTTTAAAGGCAAAGAAAAGGGTAAATCAATACAAAACGGCTTATGAAACTGAGTGGTAAGGCAGCTGTTTACAAATTAATAATGGGACTGAAGTATACTTCAATCTCATTATTAAACAACATTTTAAAAGCATTAGCTAACCAGTATGGGTAATTCTGTAGGCTGCATCCGGACATTGAAAAGCCCATCCTCGCCACGAAATAATATTTAATGCCCCGTTTCTTTTTTACCTCTTAACAATCCTGAGAAACTGTGATTTTTCCAGACATTAGACTTTAATTGGACTTTTAGAAGTGTTTGAACCGTTTAATTACGCAGAATAATAAACATAATTATAAATATACATGAATGGGTTGTAAAAGTGTTCGGGGGTTGGGAATGTGTATATGAAGAGTGAAAAGTTTAAACACTTGAAATCAGCAAACTAAGGATTCGTATTGGATCTGCTCGAACCCAGGTGCCTCGATCTTCGACGATCTGGGTGATGGAAATAGGTGCGCTGTGATTGATATGAAGTGGATGGTGTGCTACCACTTGTTTTTCGTGACAGGCTTCGCTCTCTGTCCCATGAGCCACTTCCCAAGAAAGACCCCTCCGACTGATCGCGCTGCTGCCTTTCTTCATCTTCTTCATCACTGTAGTCTTCCTCTAACTCCTCAACTATCACCTCTTCACCCTCTTCTTCCTCGGCATCCACCCCACAATTTGTAGTTATTACCTCTACCTGATCTGGGTGGCCCCTGTCGAGAGCATTTCCCGTCTGCTCATCCCTTATCCCATTCATGCTGCCGTCCACCTCACCCTCGCCTTCAATCCTAAGCGGTACCACCAATTTCGCCATTCGAGGTCCACCAACGAGAGAACTTCCGGCATTCACCGACCCAGAAATCGGCGAATATTCATCCTTGGTAGCTTTTTCGGGAAGCCATAGTGTTGGAAGTATGCCGGTAAGCGCAGGCTCCGCATACCGTCTCATCCCAGTATTTAGGACGCCGTAATTCAGACTCATGCATGGTTGGCTGAAATTCGTCTTGCGCAAAGGAGTAGCCTCGTACTCATCCTCATCCAATATGTGGCGCCTTTTCTTCGCAACTTTCTTTTTTCGAGCGCGGTAACTCCCAGGGCTGGACACAATGCTGCTAGACTTCAGCATCTTCCCCTTGATCGATTTAATGACTTCACTCATTTTCTTGTCAAGGCTTCCTCCAATCGACATGGATGGTAGCGTCTCGTTATACTCCTCCACCGACAAATCTTCATAGGTCCGAACCAACTCCAGCGGCAAAAAGTACATATTGACTCGAAACCCCTTGATCACATAATATTGGTATATGAAGGTCAGAAAGATGACCGGGATGAGCGCGCCACTGAGCGCGAAGCTTCGCTTGAGAAGGAATAGCCCAAGCATCGTTAGCTGGAAAATCACCAGGCCAACGATGATACGATTGAAAAGTCTTGGCCAGATTGTGCCTCCCGATTCGTAGGGGTGAAAGAACACTTGAAAAGAGTCGAAAAAAAAACGTTAATATAAAGCACTCTCCAAGTTAAGATGGTACTATGCTTACAATAGAGTAGTTGGTACTTGTGTACGATGAAGCCGATCCCAAAGTATACCATTCCAAAGAGCAAAATGAGGGGTGAGATGGTTGAATAGGTCAGTACGATAATGAAAATGAAGAGTGATTGCGGGTAGATCCACCCATAGTTCACAAGCGGTGGTGTATATGACTCAGCATAATCACGAGGGGTTGAACACAGGAATAGGCGTGTAAAGCCACTCAGAATCATGAGCCCAACTTGGAGTAGCTGCAGAGGGTAGAGTGCAATACCCTGCAAGATCGTATAGTTGATAAAGAAAACCGACACCAACGGAAGCTTTTTTGCCAAAATTTGCGGGATTTGGGTGGTATCCTTGAGGATATCCTGAAGCGCTTTCCAAGAGAGGGAAGAAATGGTGAAGACCAGGAACAAATTGAATATGTAGAAGATGAAAAGTCTAGGTTGATCATAGAAATGACGTTAGTTCAGATAAGGATGACCTGATTTTCAGTAAGTTCCAATTGACTTTCGGACTTACTTGCTAAATGTCGATTCTTCAATTTTGCTCCTAGAACGGATTCCTTGGATCACACTTAACCCTAGTAACAGTTATACGCATTCAGGCGGAGTTTTTGCTAGTTATGGAGGGATAAATGCCAACTTACCATCAAACATCAACGGCAATATCGCGAAGAAGATAACAACACCGATGGTTGGGATAAAACCCATAATTATACTTTGGAGGATAAAATTCAATTCTGCCAATTTTTTGAACCCTGGAATATATTTATCCAGAGTGTCGGGGCTAGTAAGCGTCGCGATCTAAATGAACAAGGTTAGCTAAGGTTGTCCACCATACGTCCAAATTTTTTCAATTGAAATAAAATGGTATTTACCGCAGACAATGGTAGAGTGTAGAACAACACTATCAGTATAACAACGACCCAAACTAAGATCCACCTCAACAAGATTTCGCGCCCTTGAATATTGACGTTGGGCCAGTAGATATCTCGGGGTTCGGGGGCAAGGCTTGTGCGACACGTGAACGGCTTTGGGTTGTTGAGCGTCTGGGCCACAATCATTGCACTTGACATTTTTTCAAACGTGACAAAGCCTACAGAAGTAGTCTCATAGTTGTCTTCCTGACGGCCGCCCTCGACTAGCTGATCATACTTTAGAAATTTTTCGCGATAATAGTTAATCGCATCGACCTTATTGCCAAATATATGCCAAAGCCCGTCGCGGATGGTTGGGCGATCGCCTTTCTCGACCAATTGGCTGACCATCAAACCATCCTGTATTGGTGTCGAGTGTTCTGCAGCCAATCGCTCGTATAAAAGGATCGACTCAGGATTGTAATCCGGTAGTTCACAAGGATTCCCTAGCATCTTAGTGTAAGCCCATTCCAGCGCTCGCAAGTATTTGGCGCGCTTCTCCACATGCTTCTTCAAAGTATTGACTTTGCGGCACACATGAGCACTTTCGACGTTGCCAGCACCTAGACCCTCAAAGTACTCGGCGAGTGCACGATCGGATCGAAGCACTAGTGGTATCCCAGTCACCATCACGGTTCGCGCAGGAATTGTCTTAGCATGGCGAATTAAATGTTTACGTCGCAGTTTGATAACATGCTTGTAATTTCGTAAAATCAAGTAGAACGTTGTGAACGAGAATATATAGGTGAAAAACAAATAGGCGACGAGATAAGGAGATCCATCGGGGATGTTGGTGATTGACATTTCATCGATGGCGGATTTACCAGATCCGACGATAGTTAATGGAATAAGTACAAAAACACCGAAAAAGCAGCACATGGCGAAGAGATAGAAGGCCATCTTATAGAAGGAGAGCAGCTATGCATTATAGAAATAAGCGCATAAGATACGAGGCAAGAATGGCGTGTAGTTTTAATAGCCTTACCACCACCGCATCCAATCCGACCTTTTCTAATACTGTAGACTCCGAAATTTTAATGAGTGGCCAGACCCATCCAAAGAAGGTGGAAGGCAGCGGTTTGGGCGCATGATTGCGCATGTTCAGTCGAGGTGCAAACATGGATGGCCATCTATAATAGTGAAAAAGAAAAGGGTTAAGTTAAATACATCGAATAAACATACATAATAACCATTGTTACTTTGTGCGTAAAAAACAGAAAATGAGAAAACTGGAGAGACCTACGACGGAGGAGATTGCTAGCTGCGTGTAAATGGGGCCTTGCCTATGCGCATTATACGTGGGCGATCCGGGCACAGCATCACCGGGGGAATGCGAAGGGGTGCTGTTATCATTACCTGTCTGGCGTGGAAGAAGGTTAGTAATATCGTCCATCTCACAAGGACGAGCTGATATATTAAAGGAGTTATTCCCAGATCAAGGCGACAATTTGAAGCTGAAAAAACGATCGTACTATATGGAAAAAAGCCCTTTTCTCAGTAGAACTTAAAACGTACGCCAAAGTAATCAGTGATATCACCTTTGCGTTCACAATCGTATTTCGAGAAAATTCCCCGATTTATCAACTGATTTGACATAGCATCCCTAATGTCACGCATTAGGACTTGAAAACCCTTTGCCGCTGTAGGAGCAGGGTTGTACTTTATCACGCTGTAGAGCTAACCCTTTCCCCATTAAATCGAAAAGTCCAATAGTAAGCATTTTCATTTGTATATTGATTTCAAACATTTTTGTTAAATGTGCTGCTTTATAAAAGTCAATCATCGGGTCAGTATTTCTCATATAAATATATGCTTATCACTATATTTATGCCTAGGCATAGTAAGACACACTCATTCTCGAATTCAGTGTTCTCATACCTTTATTTCCCGTGTACAAATATCAGACTTACCATAATGTCTATGCGTTAAATATAAATAGGAGAGAAAATAAGAATACTTGCGGTTGAATGAAAAAAATACAATGAACATGTGAAAAGAAATAAAACTAGCATCGGACAAGATGACTTAAGCACCGTCGCCCTTTATAGCCTGTACAACCATAAATACATTTAGACCGATAATAATCACACTTGCTATCCCTCCCAACACAGTAAGCCATAAAGGATTGGCGAAATTGATAAGATCGCTGGTTTTGGCTTGCTTGTAATTCCCATCCTCTTCCGATGGATCTATCACCGTCGACTCAACGGTGCTTTCACAACATTTCGCGTTACCCAAGTCATCGACGTGAGCCTCTTTCTCCTCCACGACTTTCTCTCCAATTGCATCTTCTGCACCCTCGACGATCGTTATGGCGTTGTGCCTATTGACCCGCACAGTCATAACGCGAGGCATCGCACAGAGAGCGACGAGTGGCACCATGGCAAAAGGCAATTGAATGCTAAGGGCAACCTGACTGGCAACAAGCAGATCATTCAAACCATCCGAGCCTCGCGCAATTGCCACAATCATAGCGGGAATGATCGCCAAGGCGCGGGTGACTATTCTCCGTAGCCAAGGCCTGACGGTCATTCCGATAAAGCCAGACATCACCACTTGACCAGCAAGGGTAGCTGTCAGTGTACTGGATTGACCTGCAATCTAATAGAAGTGCAATTTTGGTGAGAAAATGAGAAGGTCGGCGAAAACTATGCTCAAAGATGGGATCCTTACCAACAGAGCGAAAGCAAAACAGAATCCTGCTGCCTTGCCCAAAGTAGAAGATAGAAGAGCGTGGGCATCAAAGAGTGATGCAACGCTCTCAGGTGGTTTCCCACCATAGAAAAATGCGGCGCCTGCAACGATTAAGATGGCAGAGTTGACGAAGAGAGCTACGGTGAGGGCGAGGACAGTATCGATGACAGACATTTTGATTGTACTGCGGATAACCCTGGTAAGAGTGTTTGAGTTCGAATGCCCATGGAGGTGCGAGGGATCAGTCGCCTCAGCCTGAACTCGGTTTTTATGAGCACGGATTTGCACAAGATGGGAATGCAGATAGAGGTTGTGTGGCATCACCGTTGCTCCGATGATCCCGATAGCAACATATAGCATCGAAGGGTTGGTCACCAGGTCTTTCGAGGGTAGATAGCCGGCCATGACATCGGCCCCATTTGGTTTTGCATAAACAAGCTGGATGATGAAACAGATGGCAACCGTCGAGACTAGCACCATCACGGTCACTTCTAGGATCCTAGCGGCGCGCATTGTGCCCTCACGATAAAAAAGCAGTATGATAAGAACATCCACACCCGTGATAGCAACGCCAATGGGTAAAGACAACCCTGTTAGCAGATTGAGCGCGATAGCTGAACCGATTACCTCGGCTAAATCAGTAGCAATGATAGCACCTTCAGCAAGCACGTAAAGGCCCCAGTTGACCCATTTGGGGAAGTAATGACGACAATTTTGTGCCAAATCACGCTCCGTAACAACGCCCATCCGTACTGTGATGGATTGTAACATTACGGCCACGATGTTGGCGAGCAGTATAACAAATAAGAGTTTATAGCCAAACTCGGATCCTCCTGCCAAGTCAGTAGCCCAGTTTCCTGGATCCTTACAAGTGAACAGAAACATCAATTAAAAGATTTCGATCGATAGGGTGATGTCGATGACTTACCAGATATCCAACTGCTATAACATAGCCGGGTCCGACATAAGATAGAAACGTTCTGAGGCCTCTAAACATTTTGCCCGTGCTCCCCTTCCAATCCATTCCTCGAGCAAAAATATTCCGTGGTGTCAGGGTCATAAGAGCCGATAATTGCAGCAGAATGAATGACAAACAAACAAACAAATCTCAGGTAGTGGGAAAGTGCGGGGAAGAGCGTTGAGGGTTAGTAAGCAAGCGAATAATGCTTTGTTGCTGAAAGTGCTTTTTTAGCCAACAATATTGACTTCTCTGGCAAGTTAACCCTCGATTCTTCATAAGGCCTCGGGGGTTGCAGCACCCCTTTTCGAACAATGATCGGTCGTTTTAATTTGGCCAATATGAGTCGAAGAAATTCTTCAGGCAATCGGCATCGTGATAGGTCCAAGTGCTATGAGCTTCTTAAACCAGTTTCGTTCTGTATGCCATTTGGATCAATAGGCGGACGTTCTCTTACCTGGCGCACAGATCAGGTAAGACACATGCACCCTGAAACCCTCTGCTAGATGCCGATGCTGTGCCTCATGTTTTGTCGAGGGCAGCTTGCCAATGTTCAATTCCCGACTCCACTGTGCCTGACTCCTTTCGGCATCATTCAGTCGCTTAGTCTCCATCTTGAAGGGACGTAAAGAAGGGGAAGGAGAGCTTGTTAGTTAAAAGACCCCGTTCAATAGCACTATTCGTTCCATCTCATAAACCAACGAGTGTCAATCGGAGCCAAACGAGACTAGAGCGGACCCCGTGTCATCATCCCAGCCATGGCCAGCCCAGAATTCAGCAACCCGTTGCGCAAATATAAACTCGTATTCTTGGGTGAACAGAGCGGTAAGTTCCCCCGCTAGGAAAAGGGTCTCCTATAGAGAGTGAGCAGGATATCCATGTTTGCTTGGGCCCGAGGAGAAGTTTGTGGATCCATTTACTTAAAGAGGACATTATTAACCATCTTTTAATAAAATCCAGTCGGAAAGACATCGCTCATAACTCGATTTATGTATGATACCTTCGACAACACCTATCAGGTTTGCTTCTCTTGAAGCTCTAACCAACTATGCTCGAGTCGTGTATTTCTAAACTTTTTGGATGAATTGGCGTAGGCAACGATCGGAATTGATTTCTTATCCAAGACGATGTATCTTGAGGATCGAACGGTTCGCCTGCAGCTTTGGGATACAGCTGGACAAGAGCGCTTTCGCAGTTTAATTCCGAGTTATATTCGAGATTCTTCTGTGGCCGTCGTAGTTTTCGACATCACGAGTAATTTTTATTATCCCCATCCATAGTAGCCAGGTTTTTTAACTATCTCTCCTTTAGACCGTAACTCCTTCATGAATACAGCTAAATGGATCGATGATGTCCGTGCTGAGCGCGGTAATGATGTGATCATAGTTTTGGTTGGAAATAAGACAGACTTGAATGACAAAAGGTGAGGTATCTTTATTTCGCTCTTGAGGGGGCTCATTCACTGAAGGGAGTGTCCGCTTGTAGACAAGTGTCAACGGAGGAAGGCGAGAAAAAAGCCAAGGAATACAACGTCATGTTTATCGAAACCAGCGCCAAAGCAGGGCACAATGTTAAGGCGCTCTTCCGAAAAATAGCCCAGGCCCTCCCCGGGATGGAAAATTCAATGAATGATACCAGCCGAGATCAGAGTAAGCTTTCTACTTTTCGGCTTTTTATGCTGTTGCTTCTTTGTACATGAATGCCGATATTGACGTATTCACTGTGCTTTTAGTGACGAAAGTTGACTTGACAAGCAGTACAGGAAATACTACCGAGTCTCAGTGCGCTTGTTAATATTTGGTTACTTTATAATGGTTTAAGCTTTTACTACAGTTTATTTTCTGGAGAATTTCCAATAATAAAACCCCTCCCCCAAAATTTTTCTTTTTTTTTCACGCTTCTTATGTATGGATTTATACATAGAACTTACCACTCCGCCTTTCTACTGCATCTCTCCCTTTTTTTCAAAAACAGCTAAAAATAAACCTTTTTATTTCCTTTAAACTAAAAATTTTCTCAAAGGGAAAAAGAAAGAAAAAAATTAAAAAGTATGAAGTACTATTATATTAAGTTTAGATAGACCTTAAAGAATGGATCAGAGGTGCAAAAGTGAAGAGTCGAAGGGAGATAATATGAAAAACAAAGAGAATATAGAAAACCGTTTGGTACTTATTTTATCTCTGTGGCTTTAATGTTTATTCTACCGTTTGCGGGAACTTTGCCGCAACGAGCCGTTGTTCCAGCGTTCTAAGGGCCTCTTCCTTCGCGAGTAGTTCCCTGCGCTTCTCCATGATCTCCTTCTGCACGCGCATTTCGATCTCGCGAATTTTCTCTTCCTCCTTACGTAGCTGCTCCTCTTTAATCATCACCGTCTGCTTCGACATGTCTTCAGGGTTCATGACCCCATCGTCATCTTTCACCTTTGTGCCGCTGCGCGAGAGTTTTTCAGTGCGATAGTTCTCATATAGGAAATCATGCGTAATTTCCTTGAGGTCTTCGAGATGAGTGCTATCAGGGAAATCTGAGTTAGAGATGACTAGGCAACACCCGGGCGAAAAGAGGAGTTACTTTAGCAGGGCCGTGCGAAGCCGAGCAAAATCCGAGTGCTTAGGATTGTTCACTTCGACTATCCCCCAGGGATACTGTCGCCCCCGCATGCGACGCCCATTGATGACTACCTCTTCTTCGCCTCCAACGATCGCAAATGGCAGAAGGCTACGCAATTCGCTATTTTCGTCAACCGTTTCCTCGTCGTCCTCCTCCGGGTCGTAGGGGAAATTATAGATGGGAATGTTGTAGTACTCAATATCCTCCATCACCTAGACAGTGAATGTATAGGTGTAGTCGCTTGGATTTCAAAGGGGTGCGATCAACTCGTCTTACCTTTTTCTTGAACTCCTTCAACTCCCCGGGGGTAAACGTGTCGGCTTTTCCGATAACGGGAATGACGTTGACACGGGGGCTCAGTCGCCTCATGAGCTCAATATCAATTTCACGCAATCCGTGTCCTGTTGGTGTAATGAAATATAGCAGAGCGTGCACACGATTGTCCCTGAATCTTGGGTTTCGCTTAATGCGAGTTTCTTCGGCCAAAATATCGTCGTACTGGCGCTCCAAATAGCCCATGATTTCTTGGAAGCAGAATTCATTGTCAATGTTGTCGCCGAATCCGGGCGTGTCAACAATGGTTAGCGAGATGCGCACACCGTCTTCATCGAGCTCAACAGTCACCGGCTTGATGCGTATCCCTTCCTCGAGGTGAGCCGAATCGGGACTATCCGATTCCTTGTGTGCCAAAACTTCAGACCCAACGAGAGTATTAACAAAGGTGGTCCTGCCCAAACCATGAGTCCCGACCACCATGATAGTAAACTGGAAACCCTTCTTCACATTCTTCCTACGACCACCGAGCCTCTATGGGTAATCCAGAAGGAAATTGAACATTAGGGCATAAAGATGAGGCATTTCTTGTTACTCACATGGGCCATCATTTCCGATATGCTTTTTTATTGCAAATGAAGGGGGTGCTAGAAAACGAAGGTTAAAAAGATAGAGCTAGACGTAGAGATAAGAGAGTGCGAAATGGTCTTGGATTAATGACGGTTTTTCACTTTGGATTCTAGTATTTAGCATATACTCACATGATATCTCAAACGATTAATGAAGGGGAAACTACTGTTGAAAATGAAAAAAAGGAGACGCGAATTAAAATAAAAAATCAGTATCACCATATATGATCAGTTCGGTCTTCAGAAATTTCTGATACTCGTGACATCACATAAACAATCAACCCCCCCCCCTTGCGTTCATTTCTCCTCGAACTTAGGAGTCTAGCCTCCGTATTTAAAATCCATTATAAATGACAACGTTCCTGAGAAACCCTCTACGCTATATGCGTGCTATGGCGCACGAGAAGCCAGTAATATTCTGGTCGCTTGTCATTGGCGCGATTGGTATGTATTCAGTGTTTTAGATTGCTCGATTTCTAATTTTGATCTATCTAATCTCGGATGCTCCGATTGTCAACGACCGGCATCGCTCTGCCACTAGGTCCTGTGGGTGTTGTGGTTATTCCTCCTGTGCGCAAGAAGTATTTTGGCTATGTACCTCCCGAGCCCATTCCTACAACTTATCCTTGTACGTACAATTTTACTGCTTCACTTTTACCCATTCTTAAGTTCATCTATTTCGAATCACATTGCTGATGTTTATTTCAACAGTGCCTAGGAGACCGCGCAACCCCCCTGCAGGTTATGAGGATGACGCATAATTGTAAATGAATAAACTAGATTTATTGCAAATATTTTCTGGACGTATCTCCCCTCATCAACGAATGTACATATACAATATCCAATTTCAAACAGCACGAAGAGTCCATTTTCTCACTGAAGGCTACCTACACAGAAAAGTACAGCATTCACAAAAAGTCAAGCACGAACAAACGAAAATATCTATATCTTCAAGGAGGCCTCCTGGTTGTCCGCATTTTCCTCTTTTTGAGGCAGCTGGGGACGCTTCTCCTCCGATGCGCGGCGCGCCACCAGGAAATCCTGCTCGTGCATCACCTGGATTTTGCCGCTGGTCAACTCGGCCTGATTCTCGTTACTGTTCAGGTTCTGCTGGCTGAAATGGGGAGAATTTAGTACCTGAGCTGGGATTCAAAAGAAAATTTGGAATCAAAGTGAACTAAACTCACTCAAGCTCATTCACCTCATCCCCCGTAACGCCCCAATTCCCATGGCCAGCTCCAGCTTTCTTGGGGTTGCCACGAATGTCGAATAATCCAGAGCTGTTGAGTTTGTGGAAGGGGGCAAGATCAGCAGGGACAAATACACAGGCAACAAGGTGCATCGGACTCACCGTTGATAGTGCCTCTCTTGTTTCTCTTGAGGCATGTTTGAATACTTGTTTGTGTCGTGGCTACGGGTCATACTGTCAAGCAACGATGTTAGCGCTTTGCCTTGGTGTGAAAAAAATATCTTGAAAATTCTACGCCGGGGTAAATTAACTCATTTTTCGAGCGTAATCATGAGAACAAAGGAGGCACAGCCACTTCAAACTCCGAAAACCCACTTTGATTTGGAAGAGATTGATTTCTCATCCATCCTTTTTTCCCATTTTTTTTTCTTGATTTTTTTTTCGTGTCCTCACCAAATATATCTTATTACTTGTTATTTTGCGTATAGGTGATTAGTAAGACCCGAACTATTTGTCTATATAGCATCCATCTAATCTCTCTCTGTCGCTAACCTTTTCAATCTTAGCCACACTCCCCACTCTCTTCCATCTAATTTCATTACCATAAAAATGGCCTCTCTTCGTGTACTTCGCGTCGCCTCCATCCGCATGGCCCAGACCCGTGCCCCGCTTTTCAATGCGACACGTCCCGCCGTACGCGCTTACTCCACCACTCCGCCTGAGAAGAAGTCTAACACTGGCCTCTGGGTTACGGCCGGTCTTATTGGTGCTGGTGCAGGCTACTACTTCTATTCGCAGCAGCAGGGCGTGACAACTCCCAGCGGTGCAAAGGACAACTTCAAGCCCAGTCAGGGTCCGCGTTCTGGAGAAGATTCCAAAAAGGTCGACTACAATGCGGTTTACAAAGCCATCGCTGACATTTTGGAGAATGATGAATACGACGATGGCTCCTATGGCCCCGTTCTGGTGCGTCTCGCTTGGCACGCGGCTGGTACGTACAGCAAGCATGATAACTCCGGCGGCTCGGACGGAGCTACCATGCGATTCAGCCCTGAGAGCGGCCATGGGGCCAACAAGGGGCTCGAGGTTGCCCGTGAACTGCTTGACAAAAAAATTAAGAGCAAGTTCCCGCAGATATCTTACGCTGATCTTTGGACGCTTGGAGGTGTAGTTGCCATTCAAGAGATGGGGGGCCCAATTATTCCTTGGAGGCCCGGCCGTAGCGATAAGATGAGCGGGCAAGATTGTGCTCCCGATGGCCGTCTTCCCGATGGAGCTAAGGGAGCTGGTATGTATATCGACGCTTCGCGGGCTCTAGTAGATGCCTCTGTCTAATGGCTGATTGGCTCTAATTCCAGATCACATCCGCGACATATTCTATCGCATGGGCTTCAATGACCAGGAAATTGTGGCCCTTGTGGGCGCTCACGCGCTAGGCCGTTGCCACTCGGATCGTTCCGGATTCGAAGGACCCTGGACCTTCTCGCCCACTATGTTCACAAACGAATTGTTTGTTCGCCTTCTCGAGGATGAATGGGTTGAGAAGAAGTGGAAGGGCCCCAAACAATTCGAAGACAAGAAGACCAAGAGCCTTATGATGCTTCCCACTGATATGGCGCTCAAGCAGGACAAGGAATTCCGTAAATGGGTTGAAATCTATGCTAAGGATCAGAACCGCTTCTTCGAAGACTTCTCGAAGGCTTTCTCCAAACTTCTCGAACTGGGTGTTAATTTCCCGAAAGATACGCCGGTGTATCGTTTCAAGCCTACGACTGAATAGAGAAGAGGCGCCCCACGGCGTTTGGTGTTCATTTCCATCATTTCCTGTGACTCCTATCACTTGGTGGAAAAATGGTTTCGTGCTCATATAATTGGATTTCTTAAAAGTGTTTATTAATTGAAAATCATCAGTATTTCAACCCCCACTCTTTTGTTTTGTTTGTTTTTTTTTCCTCTGTGATGGGAAAATAGGATTAAAATATGGATGCAGCGATACAGTAATAAACCGCCGATTTCCTAAGTTCAGAATCACCCCAGGAATACCGATGGGCTTCCCCATGAAAGCTTATCGTTATTCCTCGCTCAAGAGAAGGTTGTCCAGAGTGATATCAGACACACGCACAACCACTGGTAAAGGAAAAGGTTCTCACCATCGAATTTCGGAGTCGAAGCCATCATTGGCCGTTAATTATAGAAACACTCCTCTGTTGTTTGGGCCCTCTTCGAACCTCCAATAACCCAGGTATGCATCGAACGCCCAGCACCCTTTCGAATTAGAGATAAGGTTTAACGCTCCAAGGTTAATTGGAAGCAGTATTTTCCGCGAGAAAGTACCAGCGTCAGACATAATGGCGGGCTTTACCCATGTGATAATTATAAGCTGGCAGCATTTCTAGAAGAGAAAAGTTGTCATCGCATTCCGGATTCACACTGGAATTCGAAAAAATACAAAGTCCGATGGTACCTTCGCCTCGGAAGAGCTGTAGGGCTGTTGCGGAGAACTGTAGAGATGCAATAGCAATGAAGCCTCTGAACGCTGGGTCTTAGTTAGATATGACCCATCTCAGCATCCGATCCTCCAGATATTTGGAAACCATCGCAAATCTAAATAAGCTAGGAGTAGGTAGGCACCCATCGAATATGAGTGGACGCGTAGTGCGATGCGTTCTGCATTTGATGATAAACCCTACAGGTCGAGGCAACAGCGGCGGTTTGGTGGGATAGCGTGGCCACAGGAGAAAAGATCACCAATAATATTGGCGAATGGAGTGATGTGGCGGCCATTGGCATCAGGAGTTCTATTGGGACAAATTATGTGAGCATTAAGGTGGTATCTACAAGCGAACCATAATTGAATCAGATCGGTGTGAATGGCTTATAGCGTGCACAAATTACCTAAATTCAAAAGAGAAAGTTTGAGGAACAAACGGCATGGTATTGGAAGGAGGCACTGGTCTACTGAGAATGAGAAGAGCAGCGGTTTCGAAAATCTCCTTAATTCACTCAAGGGCTATCAAACAGGGCTTAGGCCTCAGCCCGGGGTTGGGGAGGCGTCTATTGCCCAAGTCTCAAAAGCAAAAGTCCTGGGCCAAACAGCCGCGTATTACGAGAAAATGTGAGGAGTGATATATAACAGAGAACGAACAGATCGAGAGGCAAGGAGGGCCAGCGTCACGGGCGGGGTTGTAGCCCAACCTGAGAGAAAGTTAAAGCCAAGGCTTATTCTCGCTCACTCTCCCCCAATCTTTCTACGTTTCACCTCATTTTTTAATTTCTTAAGAAGGAGAAGGGTGTGGGTAACTCCCCGTAAGCTCATTTGAGCGCACTGGCCAAGTGACCCCTCGAAGTCCTAGGGATTCAGCAGAGAAAAATGCGCTGTGCTACTCGACTCTTGGATAAGGAGGCCCCCCCTTCCCCATAGGGTTGGACCACACCCTCTTTCCATCCCCGCCCTCCCCACTTGTATGTATTACCAAAGCGAATCCGAAATATCGTTTAATACTATCGCCCCTAGTCTGTGAGGCCAAAAAGCTTGGTGGAACTAGAATGATAAATATTTGCTTCCCATTGAGGCAAATTATCAGTTTTCGGGAGAGAAGTTTTATACGCTCTAGAATCACGGCACACCCGTCGGCATTGACTCAAAATCCTTGACACCGAGCTTGTTTACCTATTTTATTCTTTCCTTTTTTTTTTCTCGGCTCCTCTTTCTTTACACTCTACTGCTCTCCAGCAACTCTCTTCTTTCGCTAAAAGACAGAGACTCTGCCGAGGAACTGTGCCATACTACCCCCGTTCTCTTTAAGTTTAGGCTAGTTTGTTACTGAGAACGCTTCCCGTGTCCTCTCGTTGCCAACATGGGCATTAAAAGCTTTTCGCCCGAGCAGATCAACTCATTCCTTGTAAGTGTGGATTGATATGACCGCAGGCAAGGTCGGCCAGGGTTCTAAAATTTTATCAATGACAAACCATTAGGTCACGGCCACAGTAGGCTCGATTATCAGCATTGCTGGGACGCTGACGGTTATCTTGGTAAGTAGTCCTAGACAAGGAGCCAAGCGGCCCTCGCGAGACTTACAATAAGTATATGTTCTAATCGGCATTAGACATTTCTCTTTTTTCCTCGGTTTCGCAATGCCACTACTCGGCTGATTCTATGGCTTGCCATTTCTGATCTAATCGCTTGCTCTGCTACCCTTTCCGGAAGGTGGGCTATTCACTCCTCGCCTCCGCTAACTTCACACAATAATAGCTAAATATATTGTTATTATTGCTCTAGGTGGGCAATAGCGGCTCCTGATTCTGCCGCGTGCCAAGCCCAAGGCTTCATAATGCAGTGGATGGATATATGTGCCTTTTTCTGGACAATGGCCATGGCGGTGAACATGATCCTGGTTATCGTCTTCCAACTTCCAGCCACCCGAGTCATGGCCTTTGAGAAGATTTGGATCGTCGTCTGCTTCTTCATCCCCTTTCTCATTACCCTGCCCATGCTCGTGGTGAACGAGCCGGGGAAGGGACATATGATCGGAAATGCTCAGATGTGGTGCTGGATCAAAAACCAATATGCGGTCTGGCGGATGTATATATTCTATGCGCCTATGTGGATCATTTTCGTCATGGATGCAGTCGCATACGTAGTGAGCGCCGTTTATTTGTTCAAAACAACACGTGAGATCATGTAAGTAATTTAATCCGCTTTATTAATTTTAACCCGGAAAATGGCGTAACGACGGTTCGACACCCATGTAGGCGCGCCAAGGTGAACAACTCTGCGCTCATGCGCTTCACAACCGTCTTCGTGAAGAACACGTCCATCTACCTTCTCTCGTATATCATTATCTGGTAATGCCTTAACACTAACCATATCCAGCAAATTATCCCTAACACACACATCCCTCTTCCCCTCGCCTCCACTCCATGTAGGATATTCCCTACCGCCAGCCGATTATACAATCTCACTACTGGAGAGTTCATCTACGAGTTGCAGTATCTGCAAGTGCTCATGGTCTCGCTCCGAGGATTCGTCCACTTCGTCGCCTATTTCTACTCGACGTGGTTCGTTCCCATGCGCAAAAAGTCCACCACCGGAGCCAGCGGCCATCAACAAACGCAAGGGTCGACGCTGGTCGGATCCAAATACCGAAGCGACAAGGGGGGGGGAGCCGTCCATCTCAAGAGTAGAGCTCTCCCGTGATATTGGGTATCGGCAAGACTACGATTCCGGCGATGATATGGAGCTGAGGACCCACTATCAACATCGAAGTTAAAGCCATTTTCCGATGCAAGTTCCCAAAAATTACGAGGCATCCCTTCTCCCTAATCTATCTATTTATTACTTGTATACTTTTTAGTTGCTATTTTTTGTATTGTTCCTGAGAGTTAGACCTGTTATTTATTATTCCCTTAATGCAATTGTTTAGTATGATTAAAGCCTCTTCGATTCTACAAGCACTGGGTGCAAGGCCTTGTGAGAAGTCAAGAAAGCGCCATCCTCTGCAAAACCCTTGGTGCTTGATTCAAAGCAATACAGGCTTAAATCTGTCGATGTCTAAAGGAGTCCAATTGTGTTCTGCCCTTATTTCTAAACCTCAAAATGGTATTTCCATGTAATAGAAATAAGTGCTATTTTATAGTTTAACTCGAATTGGTGACATACTGTTTTGCGTGGGAATAAAAATGGGTGTATAATTCCAAGTATTGCGCAGCTATCTGCCGAAGTATTCTCATTACAAACAATGGTTAAGTTTGTGCTTTATCAAGTACTTAAATCGCTTGTGTAGGAAAATGAGGAAAAGGTTCTACTCATTTTTAACTCATAATACATTCAGTGGGTTGGTTTCCTCCAATTCTTTAATTGATTAACCATGAATTTATGCAGTTCATGAAGGATATCGGTTGCGGTCGAATAGACCTTCGAACCCTAAGGGTCAACACAAGGGAATAACGTTGTTTGATTAAAACCCAAGCTTCCTACATGTTTTTTAAATAGATTTTGAAATAGCCTTATGCATGATACTATATTGCTGGAGCAATGCAATGCTGCTTAAACACCTTATTCGAATCTAACGTTCTCAATTCAAGACTACATTAGGTTTGCCACTACTCCGATTTTGCATGAAATGGAACAATCAAGTTGGAAGCATCATGTATGATAGTACTCGATAAAAGGATTCAGCGATCCCTTGTTTCTTCGCTCTTGCCAATGGGCACTGCAATAGATTCGGAGCACTCATCTCTACTAGAGATCATTCAAATGGCTAACGCCTCCTGCTCCCTCCAAGCCGTAACTGGCCCCCGTGATAAGCTATCAGCCGACTATCTCTTATTCTATTTTAAGGTCATCCACGTATAAATGTGCATCGATTAAATTGCACCTGACCCTCTCTTTATGTCTCCCTAGATTAAACATTCACCCTCTTGAATATATAAATATAGGAAAGAGGACTGCTTCCTTTTATAATTTTGCATAAACACGGGTTTCAATATGGCTCCATTACAAGTCATCGGTGCAGGGTAACTAGAGTGTCCAATGCCAAAATATTCAAATCATGATAGAACCAACAAAGACTGAATTGCCTCCAAAGGTTCGGAAGAACGGGCACGTATTCCCTTATGATAGCCCTCAATGAGCTTGGGTTTGGCCCTTGCTATCATGCCCCATATGCTACTCCCGAGCACTTTCGCATATTCAGCGATGCTTTCGACGGGAAAGATGTCGACTGGGACAGGGTGTTCAACGGTTTCTCCTCCACCGTCAGTTGGCCTACCGTGTCTTTCTATAAGCAACTGATGTCAAAGTACCCGGACGCGAAATTGATATTGACCGTGCGGGATAGTAGCGAGGATTGGTGGGGAGTCTTTGGCCATATTTTCTGTATTCTAACCATCTGAAGATGGTTTTTTTTCTTCTTTGGCGTTGGCTTGTATGATTTAGGTGTGAAAGCATCTCGAAAACCATAGCCTCCCTGCGTCCAAAAACCACTTCCCTCCTCGATCGGCTCGTATTTCCGCTGGCCGTGGGCTTCGAGCGATGGAATTACACCAAAAAACTCGACAAGTACATATTCAAGGGTCATCTCAATGATAAAGCACAGCTGGCGAAGATCTACGAAAGACACTGCGAAGAGGTCAAGCGCACGGTACCTGCAGACAGGCTCCTCGTATTCAACGTAAACCTGCTGGCTGGAAAAATCCGATTTTCAATGGGATAAAATCTCAATTAATGGATGCCAATCTTTGTATGTAGGTAAAAGAAGGGTGGGAGCCTTTGTGCAAGTTCCTTGGGGTTTCTGAAATACCAGACCATGCGTTCCCAAGAAAAAATGACCCGGAGGAGTTTGATAAAATATTTCGCCTACCAGTCGAAAAAAATAACAGCTTTGTCCGATGGGGCCTCAGCTCGATCATGATAGCACTTATCACGGTCGTATATGGGTTGAACTTTTGAAACTGGAAAGTAACAGGAGTTCTATTGTGTATTATGACTTGAACTTTATTAAATGTCGAAATGCACATTAATATATCTGATTCCAATGTCCATCTCTTCCGCTTTACCTACAACTTATAAAAAAATCGCCTCATTTCACAGAGCTAGTTGAGGGTTGGGTGTAATACATAACACGGCAACGCACCCATTGTTTCTTCCGATGCATGCTGTCCGAAATGCCGATACCGGTAAGATCGCCCTTGATTAACTCTGAAATCAGCTTGCCCTATCAACAGACCCATCCTAAATATTAAATAGTAGCGGTGCAAACCTATTTATGTCATGTTCGCTTTGCTTGACCCATGTTCTCTTGGACATTACCAGTTGTTATTCGGACGATGTGTGAAGATGCTCAAGTCTCTCTACTCTCAGTGCTCACTGGGGTGATTGGAGGTTGTCTTGGTGAAAAGAGCTCCCGTAGACCGAGAGCCTTCGCGAACCAATGTTCGCGTTTCATTCAGCTTGTCGGCCCAGTCAACTCTGGCAGGAGAGCTCTAATTTTTGAAAGAGTTTATTTTTCATACTAGAATATTTTTATAAAAATGAAAATAAAACAGATAAAATAATCCAAGAGAAATAAAAAAAAAGAAAAACCCCCAAAAGTAAAAAAATATAAGAGAGGAGAAAGCAAACAATATCATATTGTATCTAAACAGAACAGTTTTTCGTTTTCATTACAACCGCCTCTTTTTAGTCACAAAGGTGGAGAGAAAGAAAGGGGAAAAAAAGGAACACGCTGCTCGTACATTAGAGGACAAAAGCATCCAGCCCAGATTCACCCATCTCTTTCGCGAATAACTCCCAGTATTGATAAATACTTGTTACAGCAAGAAGAATACCGGTACCGGAGCCAATGGCACCCAGAAGATCAGCCGTCACAGACAGCGCACCAATGCAAGCACCACCGAAGGCAGCGGCAACAGGAATAACACGCTTCAGCTCCTTGTACATGGATGTGTCACGATAACCTGCAATCACCATCTGCTGATCCTTTAGCTGTCTGGCCACATCGCGAGCAGAGGCACCCGATACTTCGATCCACATCTTCGAGAACATAGCGCATGCCGTCAGCATAAACGCGACGTATCCGATAGTATGAATCGGATCAAGTAGCGCAGCAGTTATGTTGTGCGGAGGCGACATATAATAGACCACTCCCTTGGTGGCAAACAGCTGTGCCGAGCCCTCAAGTGGCTCCCACACACCAAGCATCCGAACGAAGAGGTTGTCGGGGAAGCGGTTGTAAAGCATCTGAGAAATCAGGAACACGTTGGAGGTCAAGGCGGATTGAAGCATAATGGGCATATTGGACGTGTAGAAAAGCTTGACGGGGTAGGTACCACGCTGGCCACGATACCGGTTGGATTTCACTGGCAGTTCGACGCGGAAGCCTTGCAGATAAATGACGACGGCAAAAATGGCCACCGTGGCAAGCAAATTCATGATGTTGGGAAGACTCTGGCGGTAGAATACATCACGCAGAGCACGGACTTTGTCGCGACGCGTCAGCAATGCGTGGAACATGTTGATGACGGCACCCTCAAACTCGGGACCACGGCCAGTATTGTACGTCGATGGGGAGAAGGCCTTCCAAACAATGACTTCGCAAATGTTGGTTGCAATGAAAAGTGAAATTCCAGATCCCAATCCATATCCCTTTTGCAACAGCTCGTCCAAGAGCATCACAAGTAAACCTCCGACCACAAGTTGCAGGATCAAAAGCAGACAGATACCCGCTCCGATTTCAGAAGGGCTCCCGTACATGCCAGTCATGACCGAGACAGTGGCCTGTCCGAACGCAATAATCATGGCGAAAAGTTTTTGGGCGCCATTGAAGAGCGAGCGATCTTCCTTCAAGCTATAGTCAACCTCGATAATATTTGCGCCGGCCAACAACTGCATAATCATCCCAGATGTGACTACGGGTGTAATACCGAGTTCCATCAAAGTTCCACGATTCGAGGCAAGAATTACTGTTTCATAGTTGTAGGTATAAAATTATCCGGGTTATATTCGGTGCAAGAATATTGATAATTACCGCGCATCCAGTAGAGGGGGTCGGATGAGTCCGAAGACATGATTCCATAGATGGGAATTTGAGAACATACTAAAAAGATAAGCAGTGTGACGAGGGTCCAGAGCACCTTTTGCCGGAAAGGCACCTATAAACAAAAGCGCATAAATATGTTTAAAATGACAAGAAGACACAAATTTCTTAAAGCTACCTTACGATCGGGCGATGCAATTTCCGGCAAAATGAACATAAAAGGCCGGATGAGATTTAAGAACCGGACTATTATCAAATAACATCACCACCAAGTTACTATGCGTTCGCCTTTTTTAACAGTACTACTAGTATCATGAGAGATGAACTTACACCCCATGTCGACTCAATTTACAATTATTTTCGAAAAGAGAGGAAAATCGTCGACAAATCTGAATAGAAATATTCTGCGAAGAAGAATACTTGACTCTCCTCTCAAAATTCTCGTATAATATGAAAATAAAGGGTTGGTGATAAAAAGGAATGTTCAGAAATAACCCGCTAATCGTAGTTAAAAGTTTAAGGGTGATCTCTAGAATAAAAAAAAAATTATAGTCGCGTTTTGTTGCCTACCCAATAGATGCGTACCACGCTCAGAAAAAAAAAACTGCGATGCTGACGTAACAAATTGATGAAATACTAATTAATCTCATCTGTACTTACTAGGATTTTCAAGGGGAATTATCGACATCTCTAAATAAATTCGATTGACCGTTTTTGCAGTTTATGTGACAAAGTAGAATATTTATAACACATTGAAAATATGGCATAGCGCTTTTTTTTTACACCGCAAATTTTTCATCCCCCAGGTTCACTCTGCATAGCCTTGCAACCAGTCCAGAAAGTTGCACTAGCGAATGAACTCCCTCTAATATTTTCATGTGTGCCAACCCGATCTCCTTCACATACTCAAGCTTAGTGTATTCAGGCATTTCCTGAAACGCTTTTACCACACGGAACAATGTAGTGATGATGTCAATAGCAGAGTAGCCCTGATCCCAAAGTTCACGCATCCCTTGCTGGGCCGAGTCGATGTCAGAGCTCAAGCATTTCTCTATGATAGCATGCACGACGACGGGATGCGGCTGATCGCACACCTTAAAAACATTATCAGCATTAACATAGTTGAACCCGTAGTAGGTCGACTGCAGATTGTTGATGGCTTGACGCATGTCGCCGTCAGCAGTGAAAATGAGAGCTTCAATGCCCTCAGGATTGTGAGGGACCTAAAGGTAACAGGAGATCGAGAAAGATGTGAATTCATCCTACCAAGCTTGGACTGTGGTTTGTCAAATATTTGCCACACCTTTTCTGCTTCACAGATTTCTAGCAGTCGTTTCATAATCTGCTTGTCAGTCAATCGCCCGCATCTCAACATAGCACAGCGACTCTGAATTGGCTCAATAATCTTATTGGATGAATTACACGCTAATGCAAATCGCGTAGTATTCGAGTATATCTCCATGATACGACGAAGTGCCTGCTGGGCACCGCCCGTCATACTACCCACGCGGATATGGATTTAGACACAAGTCGATACACATTGGGATTAAGTAAAATAACACCTATGTACCTGTCAGCTTCGTCAAGAATAACAATTTTATGGCGTCCAGGGGGCAGAGTAACTTTCTTTTGAGCAAACGCCTTGATACGATTACGGATAACATCAATTCCACTAATACCAACACGAAGAATAGCAAAAAAAAAAAATTAGCATTTGAATAATCAGTTGAAGTCCAAAGCAAAAATACCGATCGTCAGATGCGTTCAATTCCAATACGCCTTCCTTGTAAGCTGGCCCCAATAATTCTCGCGCTAAACATAAAATACTCGTTGTTTTACCAATACCTGGTGTGCCCTAGTTTCATAGATGTAAATTTGTGATCAGCTACAAATTGAATTGTAAGCGTGGGACTGTGAGACTTACTGCCATAATAATATTTGGCACATTTCCCTCTTTTGCAATCTTCTGAAGGCGCATGACGACATCCTCATTGCCCACGACCTCATTTAGGTATACTGGTCTATATTTTTCAACCCTACAATTATATACCTAATCAGATCAGATGTGCGCAGACGCGTACAATAAGAAAACTACTACCAAGGTAGCGCGTAACCAGGGATCTCCTTAAGAGTCGTGTCAGTATCCATCGCCGATGTAGCTGCCATAGTTTATTAAATGTAAGATCTCATACAATGCTCGAAGGAAAAAAGTGGATAAAGACGCGACTCAATACAAGAGTAAAAATGACAGTCACAAATCTAGTTAAAATAAAATACATGCACACAAGTGTTCCCGTCGCCCTCCCCCACGAAAAATAGAAAGATAATGGTGATATGGCCAGTGGATCATGGGCTCGGTTATCGGTAGATAGGCGATCTATTAAGACGGTTCCGTTGTATTCGGACAAAGAGCCACTCTACTGCGTCCTTAACGCCATTTCTATTCAGGAGGCAAAGCAGGTTTCCAGTTAAACACTGTACAAGCGTCTGCAGGGCCATAACTTGCATTTACCCTTCCAAAGCCGACACCGCCAGTACACGAGAATCTCGCGCTCCAAGTTTCAGAGCAATCTTGTTAAAAATCTCCTTTATTTCCTCCACTCTCAATGCCGATGGAAGATCCTGCTTATTAGCCAGCATAAGAACGGGCACCCCTTCGACCTCTTCGTTGGTTATTATTTTTTCTATTCGAATTAACACATATTTTGGTGGTGAGAATTGAGCAAGATCATCTCTGAAATGCACCTGGAAAATATACCGAAAGTATTCTTGCATTCCTCAATCCGTGCTTTATCTGTTGAATCCACCACAAAAACAATTGCATGGCACTCCGAGTAGTATTTTTCCCAGATGCTATGAAGCTCCTGTTGCCCTCCCAAATCCCAGAAGTTGAGGCGAGCGCGGCTAATATCGATCTTTCCAACTAAAACGCAAAACAGGTTGAACATAAAGGAAGAGCGAAATCAATATGAATACTCTACTATTTAAACCAACAGTAGGGGCAATTTTTTCAGGCGGAAGGCCCGGTACGCCAAGGTATAAGGATTTTATCCTTTCTAATAGAGTCTATTTTCCAGATGATTTGAGAAATTATAGTCTTGAAGTTGGAACTGAAGTTCTTTTACCAACCGTTTTTCCGGCATTATCTAATCCAAGAATTATGACATAATATTCCTCTCTTCGCGTAAGATATTTGTATAACCCCCGGAAGAGTGTATACATGTCGACACTTTGATAGACTCGATGTACTTGATGGAGTTAATAGAGTCAAGTGTAAAAATTCAACTTCAGTAGGCCCTGTGGCTTGTGACTAAGCCACGGAACACGAGACGGTAAAATTGGCGTCAAAGCGATTTGAAAACGTAAGTTGATGCTTTACAGCCAGCAGTAGCATAAGGCTCAAATAATATACGGGTTGCCACTTGGAGCAATATTTAGCTGGATGGTTTCTGTGTAAGGTAGGTTGAAAGTTTAAGATAATTCTGCAATATTATCAATATGGGTGCGTTTTGAAGAGAGTGGGTAGAAAGGGCTAGACCTCTTAAAATTTATCATATGAATTGTTTGTGTCTTGGCGGCAACTCCAAATGAATTCTTTAATAACATATGATATAGGAAAAAAAAAAGAAAACTATATTATTAACTATTTGCTACACCAGTTTCATCTTTCGATATCAATCGTATTTGAATACAATCAAGCAATAAAGAAAACATTTGCAAAAAACACCAAGATTAAGTTAAACGAAGTTGGTTTTAGCAGCCATGACAAAGCATCTCTACACAGCCATTAAAGGCGAGCCTTATCTTGATAGGTTTTCATTACAGCATCCAGCTTTGTCGCCTGCATAATATTTCCTTTCAGCTTCAACTTCCCTGTCATGAAAGCACGCTGCCCTCCAATCTTGCCCAAAGCCATATCCAAAAAGTCATTGTCCTTAACTTGTACAGTGACGTCGGGCTTTTTACCCTCAATCTTGCCACGGACGACTCGTCCGTCGTGCTTAAGATCGATGGTCCAGCTCTGCGTTTGACCTGCAGCATTTTTAATGTCGAACTGGAAAATACCCCTGGCCTTAGACTTTTGGGATTCGAGTTCTTGCGGGGAATAACTCTTCATCATGTTAGCGATTTGTTGGAACACGACAGCGGCATTGTAGCCGGGCACGGTAACATCTTCAGCTTGAGCTTCATCAGGAGCAGCGGCGTTTGGATCGGCTAGCGGATTAATCCCACGGGTCACCTTGAGCATTGTGTCTAAAGGATAAGGAAGTAAAATTCTCAAGAATTCGCTCAGAAATATAAAAATTCTATGTATGTTTACCGAGCCTCATAGCGAGAAGAAGTTCTCCTTTGACCTTAAGCTTCCCAGCCATAAACGCCTTGGGGCCTAGGAAAGAAATTCAATTAGCAGACGTAACGAAAAAAAAAAGAGAATTGATGGTTTGAATTACCTGATAATTTTCCTGAAGCCAGCTCAGTAAAGTCTTTATCGTCCAAGCTCACGACCACATCAGGCTTGAGATCACTGCGCTCACCCAAGACCACGGTGCCATCGTTCTTCATGTCGGCAGTCCATACTTGGGTCTTGCCTTGAGCATTCTTCACTTGGAATTCAAACACACCGTTAATTTGGTCGAGCAGCTCTCGACGATTATCCTGGGGGAGTTGGTCAAAGATTTCCTTAATAGTCACGAATGCATTGGAACACTCGAATCCGTCGACAACGATGCTCATGGTTGAAATGGAAATAAATTAAATAGCCTTACAAAAATCCAAAATTCGAGGAAAGTGAAAAGTGCGGAGAATTATGTATAGAAAAAGGTGGGGTAATATAACGAAATACGCGAGACAGAAATATCATATGATAAAACTTTGATGAGCTTTGAACTAATTGTTTTAGTTCATTTAATATTCCGAGGTACCTAAACGGGTATACCGTGTAGCGTAGCAGATGAACATGGAAAAATTATACGGAGTAGAAAGATGGAGCACATGTCAAATAGCTCAAGCACCATGGGGTTGGGGTAGGCTCTAGCAAAGCCAACAGGGCTCCAGCACCATCATCATTACTGGACTTGACCCTGTCAACCCCAACAAGGCGTTGACAGCAATCTGTGACTCATTTTCTTTTTAATTGATGAACCCCCTTCGGGGTGCTTGGCGTCACCTGGAGGTAGTGCGATACCAGGGACACCGGTGGGCGCGAGGATGGCAAGCCAGAGCCTCGCAACCCGCTGGCCAAAAATCAGTTTGATATCATAGAGCTGGGCTGTGCCCAGCGGAACAGATATCAAGCTGTTCAGAACAGATACTACACTTGATCTTAGCCAATAGGCCTGAGAGGATGTGGAACTAATTTTTGCCTACTTGGAGCAAGTATTTATAGAGACTACTCCAAATTAGGTTAGGTTACTAATATGGGTTGGAATAACGTCATCAGGTAATTTATTATTTTATCCTCTTTCTTTGGATGTATGGGAGACTGGTCGTCATCACATCCACACGTTTATAACACCAAATTAAATAAGCACTAACAAATATCGCTTTTTACTTTAATCTTGTTACCTCTGCACTTGAAAAATCTTTTGCTGCAACTGCCGTTTTCTTTTACTAGCTGGTCCATTCTATTCATTTTTACCATTCTTCCCAATGATGGTATATTCTGTTTGTCCCTATTCCCTCGGCATTTTACAACATATACATTATAAATAAAGACGACCCTGTATTGCTATCTTATCGAATTTCGTACATATTAAGCTATTCAACTACAGACATCCTATCAACCTTGTGCATGAAAGACATTTGGCTGGGCTTGAACTCAAGCTCAAAGCTTGGTCTGGCCGTAAACCAAGAGATAGTCTTCGTTCTCACTTGACAAACCGCTCAAATCTCCAACCAGGCCTCGTTGGATAAATCTCTCTGCCGCCAGTCTATCCGCCTGCCATTCTTGCGGATTGTGCACCTTCATCCAGCTTGCATGCTCAATCAACAGTGTAGCTGCAAGGATACGCGCCAAAGAAAGCGCGACCTCTCGGGCTGTTCTTTCAAGGGCTAAAGTATTGTTAGCGACGTACTCTCCGATGATGCGTTTGGCTTCACGGACTTTTTCCTTTGAATCCTTTAACTCTGCGGCCGCATTCTCGAGCTTTTGGTCGATGATCTATAGAAAGTGTCAAACAAGCGTCATTAGGAATAAGCTTTGCAGAGGCCTCTGGTTGAGCATAACCAAGGTTGTCCAGCAATGCTCACCTTATCGAAGATCTGGAGGGCTTCCCCTTTTGTTTTAAATGCAACTCTCAGCACGTCCAGAGATAATATATTGGTCGTGCCTTCCCAGATGGCATTGACCTGTACATCTCGTAGAGCTCTGGGCAGTCCGCTCTCCTCCATGTATCCTTGACCACCAAGAGCTTCCATTGCCTCGGAAACAAAAGGCACTGCAATTTTGCCCGCCCATAGCTTGAATATCGGAGTAATTAGCCGAAGCATTTGTTCCTGCTCGTGAGAAGCCGCGTTGCACTCTACGGCACCTAAAAGTTCAATTGCATAGAATGCAAAGTTGCAAGCCGCTCGAAAAGTAACGTCAAGATTAGACAAAGTGGTAAGATGCAACGGGTGATCACGAATAGTCCTGCCGAAGGCCTATACAGCATAGTGTAAAAATGCTTAGATCATTTAAAAACAAAGGCTCATAATCAAGAGGCGATACCGTGCGAATCTTGGCAAATTCTTTTGCAATTGCCAATGACCCTCGCATTGCTGTGACACAGCTCAGACCGGAATAAATTCTAGTAATATTGAGTAGGGAGGATATGGTGGCTACTCCTCTTCCCTGCTCCCCAATCTACTTCATAAAACTCAAGTAAATAACCAGCACAGCCACTTCTCCAATCATCAAAGCAAGCAAACCGACCATATGGCCCACCATGCCTTTCAATTCAAGCTCGGCCGTAGGGAGTCCTTTGGTTCCGAATTTTTGTTTCAGTCGATGGATGCGAACGCCGTTTAAGGAGCCATCAGGACGGTGGACTTCCGCAAGGAAGAGGGATAGGCCTTTGCTTCCCTAAATAAAGACACGTTGGTTTAATAAAAGGAGCGAATTATATGCAATTACACGTCAAAAATAATCCTGCTGACCTTGGTTAATTTGCCCGTCTTAGGGTCTTTGGTGCGGGCGAGCAGCATGGTGATATTGGCATCCGTGGCCGAAGAGAACCACTTGAAGCCAGTTATAGACCAAAGATTCTGCTTCTCGTCAATACACTCTGCAATGGTCTCTGTATTACTCACGTCACTCCCCCCTGGTCTTTCCGTCATCCACTGCCCGCTGGTGTAAAATTCTGAAGGATCCCGGCTAATCGGGTGTATGAAATATGAAATAAAATTTGCATTAAAATAAATTCTCCTAGTAAGCGTTAAACAATTTCACGCTCTACATTGCATTATATACCTAGTGAGTTTCTGGAAATATTTTTCCTTCAATTCTTTTGAACCCTTCACTTCAAGACAACGGGCAGCACCATCTGCTTACAAAATGATTAGTATTCAATCAAAAAAGAAATGTAAGAGTGGCACCCTCACCTGTCATGGACAAAGGGCATGCATACGTCGCACTCGCACTCATAAACAGATATTGCTTTGCCATTTGATAGATACGGCTATATTGCCCATATTTACGCTCGTATGCTATGGCTACCAAACTAACATATAGAGGGAATGTTAGCGTCCAAATCTACCTGTTATAGGAGTAATTTAGCTCATATTACCCTTCTTCAGCAGATACATCGTGAAGCTTGCGCCAACCTTCGGAAGTAATAAGCTCATCGACACGTCTAACATAAAAAAAGAGATGTCAAAACTCTCCAAGGAATTCCATAATAGAATACGCAACTACATCACCTGCACCAAGCATCGTATTGACGAAGCCGAGGATAGTTAGCGGGATCTTCGGCATTGTCGCCCATCTCCTTCACGTCTAAGTAGAACATTCACGGTGACGATCTTAGCAGAGCCCTATATAATGCAGTTGCTTTTGTTTTCAGCCGTGATTTACCTGTTATGACCCTTTGACCCATTTTCTCTAAGTCGGGCCTAATAGCGCCATAAACGTCCTTGGGCAGAATACGTTGGAGTATGCTAATAAGGATGTTATCCCCCAGAAAATGGTTGGTAAGGGCCGGTGGTTGCTGTAGAGAAATTCAATTTTTGGTCAGCAAAAGGATTTCCCAGTCCCATTCGGGATAATTGAAGAAGGCTATGCCGGGGAGTAGTACCTGGAAGAAGCCAGACTCAGAAGAAGCCAAAGTGAAGCCGTCCATAAGCGCGCAATTGACAGAGAGAGAATATGAACAGTTTGGGTTATGGAGGAGAATTATCACAAGGAAATATTGCCTTAAATTTCTCGTGATAATTTGGACTTGGCCAATTTAAGCCACTCACCGCTAAGTATTTTTAATCTAATTATTCGCTGGCAATATCCATTTATGTTCTCCGGTTTAAAAATGGAAAGCGGTGCTCTTTTAGGCACCTTCCCTTTATTTCCCCGCATTTTGAGTTTTAAAATTCCTCTTTGAAAGTAAGTGCCGGCGCACCTAGACTGCGCTTTTGATGCTTACGGGAGGAGGCCGGCTATTAGCAAATCTTCGATCGAGCACACCGCATCATTTTATAAATTCTAAGAGAGAGCGAGATATAGAGGAGGGTTGGAGCGGGAGAACACAGAAAATAAAAAAGAGAACAAACGAGTGATTAGAACATTAATTTATACAAATATATAAATCTTGCTTTCAATTTCTTCACATTAGAATAAGGGAGGACGGTGTTCAAGACTCTTTCTTTTCCGCATTCACAGCTGGGGCATTCGCCCGCGACGCCCCTGCCCATGTATACAAAAAGGTGCCCAAGAACACAAGAGCCGTTCCGAATGCGGTCGCAAAGGAGAACTCGTTGTTGAAAAGGAGCACAGAGAGGACGAGAGAAGTAAATTTACGCAGATTGAGCACAAGGTTAAGGGTAAGTGCACTAGCAAAGGCGGTGAGGCGATGGACTCCAGAGATACAAACATACCTGATATAACCAAATATTCATTAGCCTCTGCCAAATGAGTAAAGAGGAATTCAACTACAGATAACATACTGAGTGAGCACATTCACCAATAGATATATCCATAACTTGGGCAATCCGAACGAGGATAGTGTGGCTTTTACCGAGGAGGGTAAGAGTTGAGAAAGCGCAGGTATCTGTTCGAGCATTTGTGCAAAAGACACTTGGGGAGAGCGCCCTGTCAAACGAAATTGGCTAAGAATGTCTTTATAGAAAATAAGGAAAAATGGAAGCGAAAGGAAGTGCTAGCAGCAAAAACTAGCAGTTAGTAGTTTGAATCATATATGCAAAGACAAAAGTGTACCGAATAAAAGAGCCCCTCCCGCCACTGTTTGCCGTATTGCTTGTAGGTCTGCTCTTGGAAGAGCCCCATGAGCGCAGAGATAACAAGAGCAATGGTGAGAAGGGTTACTCCCACCACAAAGTCGGAAACATTTGTGTGAGATTCACTGTGCTATTATTTAATGGAATTGGTTTAGTTGTCATGCCAATAAGCACTTAGAACAAATGATTTCGAACCTTTGTATGCGATGACGCAGAACTCAATGTTGCCATAAATATACCAGCAGTGATAAATGAAACAGCAACGATTTGTTTTGTGGTGTATCTAATACCATTACTCGAAAAAATAAAGTCGATTCTATGACCAAGATCGCGATATAAAAATCCTACCTTTTTCCCGCAACTACATATCCGAGTAACATACTAACAATCAAGCCTCCGCTCCTAAAGACAATATGAAGCGGTACTCCGATATCAAAAGCCAGCGCCCAATTATTAAGGACTGAAACTGAGAAAAACATAATGACCTGCACGAACCAGCGCCAAAGTGGAACTTTTGTTGGCCGTAAACGTGGTATGGGAACTTGTGATGAAGGAGAAAAATGCAGGTGGGATATTAGCCCATCAATGGCGACGAATAAAAATTGTGCAAAAGTAATTAGGTGTCCTGTGGAAAGTAACATGAATGCATACTATTAAGTCCGATTGAAAATATATACTAGTCAAAATATAGACATACCGCTTTTTGGTGCTGAACTAAACACAGATAAAAGTAGGGGAAAGTATTTCAAAAAATTAGTAATATGGCATGACTTCAGTGGTAAAATCTCAAATGAATCGAGAAAATATAAAGCAATAGGGCGAAGAGAGAAGACTTAGAATAGGAAACATGCAACTCACCTAACAAGTATTTCTAATGCATACACATTGCTACAACAACCTCCAAATATGAACGTTCCGATTAACAGCCAATCCGAGAGTGATATTTGGAAGGTAGCTAGCATCCATTCCTGTAAGTTTTTGTTCCTCGCTGAAGCAGAACGTATTTTTGGGTCCACAGAGAAATTCTCGTGCGATGCAGGTTCTCTAATCTTCTCGCTGGCCATTATGTGGGGCACATTAAATTATCTTAGCGGTAAAAAAGAGGAGTAAAGTGTAACGAGAACATAGAACCAAAAAATAGGGTATAGATTGGGGCGCAGCAATCTTAGAGATTGCACGAATTTTAATTAATTAAGTAATAAAGAAGGAAAGGCGAAAGATCATATTGTCCCCATATACAACCCTACTATATCCATATAAACTTTAAATAATTAGAGTGTCTTTCAGTTGGAGTGCCAAATGAGCTTTAAAAATTGGAGTAACAAATATTCTACGCTGACTTCAACTGGATGTCTACATATCAGAAAACTGAGCCACATAGGACTGTCAATTTAGAGATTATTTATTTCAATCCGAGTTTAAAACGCTCGAGTTTAGTATCTTGCATCTATACTTATAAGATTATTTATAAAAATATTCTTTTAAAATGGCAACCCTAGGATTTTGGGGGCTTATTGTAGAGCCTAAGAAACCACAAAAGTTTGTTGTTACTAGTTCTTTTAAAATTACAATGGTACATGACCTGATTAATCGGCATTACACTATAGACTTTAATACTCTTACTTATTTCCATTGATTAATTATTAGGCCTGCTTTGGCGAAAAGGTCAAGGGAAACAAGCGGTCTTGCTTGAAAGTTGAACTTGCGGATAAGAGCTACGCCCTCTGCTCACTCATTCCGAACAAAGTAAGCCGATTATACATTTACTTGATGCTACTCTTCCCGGACTTACTGTTTCTCTTTGAATATGTAGCTCGAACAACAACGTATGGCTGTCGTCTTCAGTGACTCGGAAGAAGTAACCTTTTCTGTCTCAGGCGAAAAGTAAGGATCTATATCCATCACTACTATTTCCCAGTAATAGATATTCAAACATCCTTTAATTAGTCCGGTCTATCTTACGGGCAATTATTTACCGCTTGACTTTGAGCTGCCATATGACGATGAGGACGATTACGAAGGAGAAAGTCTTGGGGAAGAGGACACTGAAGAGGAAGAAGAGGAAGAGAGCGACGAAGAAGAGCCGAGAGGGATTAAAAGGAAAGCAAGAGAAGCTAAAGGTAGTTATCGCGACTCTTAGTGTTAATGTGATATTTGGATCCTAACGTGTGTTTTTTTATTAGACTTGGCAAATGGTTTCATAGAAGATGACGAGGACGAGGAAGATGATGAGGATTATGTTATGAAGGAAGGAGAAGATGAGAGCGAGGAGGAGGATGAGGAGGATGAAGAATTTAGTGATGAAGATGACCAGGAGGTGGAGGAAAATGAGAAGGAAAGCGATCAGGAAGAAGTTGAAAAGTCAATTGAAAAAAAGGAAGGAAAGATAGGCGCAAAGGAACAAGAATCTCAAAAGAAGAAATCTAAGGAAAAGAAGAAAGGTAACTACTATTGCATGTGAATTTATAATTATTGGGCTAATTTGCTATAATTTTAGAAGAAGCCGAAAGTAAGGATCAAGAGAAAAAGGCAGTTGACGCTAAAAAGGAGGCAACATCAAAAGTTGAAAGCTCTAACAATGCAAATGAATCTGGCAAGGAGAGCGAGGAGGCAACCGAGGAATCGAAGACAAAAAATGAGAAAAAGCCGAAGGAACAGCCCGTTAAAGTAAGCTTTATTATTTTTCAACTAGGTTGGAAAATAAATGATTTACTACCTCTTGATTTTTTTTATACAAATGTAGCAACGTAAACTTGCCAACGGTCTGATCATAGAAGAAAAATCTCGAGGTAATGGAGCACGCGCAAAATTCGGAAAGAAGGTTGGCATTCGGTACATTGGACGCATCCACGGCGGAAAAGTCTTTGACAAAAATGTATCAGGCCCGCCCCTCTACTTCACTCTCGGGAAGGGTGAGGTCATTAAAGGCTTCGATTTAGGTATTGATGGGATGTTACTCGGAGAACAAAGAAAGCTAGTGATCCCTGCGGCATTGGCTTATGGTGCGAAAGGAAATGCTAAAGCTGGAGTTCCGAAAAATGCAACACTGGAGTTTGATGTCAAGCTAGTATCCATCAAATAATTGAACATACATTTCTCACTCAACTTTACAACGATTCCCTTAATCTCAAAATAAATAAAAATAATAACCGTGACCTCTAATGTGACGGTTGTTTTCATTTATTAACCATATCGGAAAAGAAGAATGGGTTTTTAAGAGATTCGAACTACTCACGAAAATGTCATATACAACATGGAAGAAATACATTGAGGATGGCGATCATGTGATAATATATCTTGTAGAGTCTTCAATATGCTGAAATTATTTTCTGTCTATTTATCCGGTCTTCGGCTTTTAATATAGAATCGAGAAAATATGTCACCCATGGTGATCAAAGATGGGGATGTCTACAACAACAAATTCGGTTCATTTCGGCACAACGACATCATTGGTAAAGAATATGGTAGTAAGGTAATTTGTGTTCTTACTTAATTTTATTTATATTGTATTAAGTTTTGATCTTTATTTTATATTATTGATATATAGTTGATTTCCCACACCGGCAAAGGTTTCATATATGTGCTACACCCTACACCAGAGCTCTGGACTCAAGTGCTACGGCATCGCACACAAATTCTCTACGTTGCTGATATCTCATTTATCACGACTTTTATGGACTTAAAACCTGGATCGAAGATTATAGAAAGCGGTATTTAATAAGACACTGCCAGGATTCAAATGCCTGCTTGCTAATGGGATTTGAAATAGGTACCGGAAGCGGATCCTTCTCACATTCATTGGCAAGGACAGTGGCGCCCCATGGAAAAGTATATACCTTTGAGTATCACGAGGAAAGAGCAAGGATTGCAAGGTTTGTTTAGGATTTTATCATCGATGTAATTGAGATTCTCTTAATCTGAATTTTTCCATATAAATGCAGAGAAGAGTTCAAAGAACATGGTTTAGAGGATATCATTACTATTCAATGTCGTGATGTGTGCAAAGAGGGATTCGACATCAAGGATGAGGTTCATGCAGGTAATTCCACCCGTTTCACTAATTGCGACCCGAGGTGTTGACCTTTTTATTTAGTGTTTTTGGATCTTCCTGCTCCATGGGAAGCGATTCCACATGCTAAAGAGACCTTTAAGCAATCCCGCATTGGCAAAATATGTTGCTTCAGCCCATGTATTGAGCAGGTCACTCGTACATGCGCAGCTCTAAGCGAGCATGGATTCCATGGTAAGTGGACGTAGCCTCTTTACCCTATGCTGCCTTCGATTTTGAATTTTAATTGCCTTTAGATATTGTGATGTATGAAAATTTGATTCGCAACCACGACACTCGTTCGTACCAGCTCTTGACGGTGGAGGATGCGATTGCCAATATCAAGGCTGCTACCCGCAAACGAAAGCGCGAAGAAGGTCCGAAAGAAGAAGAGAATAAAGAAAAGGAGGTGATCAATGCGAATGTGACCAAACTGCCGGATGAAGTACGAGGGCATACCAGTTATTTGACCTTTGCAACATTTAGACCTGTTATTAATGAGTCTTAATAAATTAGCACTCTTTATACCTTCAAGCTAGGGTACAGTTTTGTTGCGCAAAAGCAACACACGAAAATGTCCAGCCCAATGAGTGCTCATTAATTAGAGTTTGGGTCAATAACTTTGTGAAAGTAGGCCGTAATGCAAAGGACTTTTCAGACATAGTTCATTCTAATACTACCTATTCGAGGGATTGGTTTGGAGGCCAATCTTTGTAAATTCAAAAGATAATCATTCTGGAGAGCGTCTCTGTTCGTTCCGCGTATTCCCTTGATTCCAGAGTACTCTGCTCTCCCCGGTGCCCATTGCTAAGACTCCGAGGAACGCTCGAGAGACTCTAAATGTGTACTTGTGTAAACCATTAAAGTTAACTCTATCGCTAGCTAAAGCAAACGATGAAATCTTTTTCCCTCCACTTTTTCTTCTGTATTTTCCTATATTGTTTACCACCGACTCTGTAGAATTAATCAGCTTCTTTATAATAATCCCCTTGTCCGGCATTCAATAGCCACCCAAAACTCGAGTATATTGAGGAATAATGGCCTCCGCAATCATTGACCTACCTCATTCAGAGGTCCCTGCATTCCCTTCTGCAGAAGAGGAAAAAGCAGCCCTTCTAGAGGATAATGATGACTCTTCACCAGCTTGGTCCTCTCTCCAAAACCGTAATCCATCCATTAAGCTCTGTAGCAAATATATTCTAGTGGGCATTTCTACTGTATTTGCGCTCATTTATTTACACACCAAGATCGAAAATCTTTGCCCTGGATTCGACGGAATATCCATTCTGTTCGACCATCTCTTCTGTTGGGGGATTGCATTTTGGCTGGGAAAGACAAAACGGTACCCTCCGAAGAAACTAGACGTAATCGGGTGGTGGCAACTTACTGGGATATCTGCAGTCTTCGCTGCGGTTAGTCCGTTATATCGGTTTGCGCTCCAAGATTCTTCAGTGGGGGTAAGGCTATGTAGCTTTCTTTTATTGGATCGTCGGAATTCAATACTGATTTCTTCATTCACAGATTTTGAACGTTATTCATGATCAAATTCCTATTGTTGTACTTGTGTTTTCAGCACTTATGCTAGGGGCAAGGTACTCGTATCGCATTTTATTTGCCGTCCTACTAGTAAGTGCATATCCCATTGTAGTTTTCTCTCCTCTGTTCTTACTCATACACATATCCACTAAGGTTGTAGCTGGAATCACGTATGCCCAGTATGATTCTGCTTCCTTCACCAAAGCGAATATACCCGGCCTCATTATCCCTCCTTTCCCTGTTCTTCTCCAATCATTTGTTCAAGTCCTTGTCTTTGATCTCTTGGCTGGTGCTCTTTCTCTTCCTCCCACACAGATAATTTCTTACATCTCTCCTTTTTCGCTTTTCTTCCATGCTATCTACCTGTACGCAAATGACCTTTTCCATTTCAATTGTTCTGAAATCAGCACCCAAATCGTGCTGCTGGTTCTACTCAGGGCAGCCATCACATTTATTTCCCTGCAGGTGATGCTCAAGTTGAATGCTGAGGGTGGCCCACTAACGGTTGCCGTGGCGTTTAACGTCATCGCTGCCGTGCTCTTTTTGTTCTCCTCTATGCTTTTCGGCACAGGTTCAATGTGGGGAAATGACACTTTTACAAAAGAAGGTGCCGTGGTGACACTTATCGGAGCTCTGTTATATTTGTTAGTTAAATGATTTTTATCAATATCCCATATCATACTAATTTGTTTATATTCTAGGAAATTCCTGAGATCCCGAGACCTACCGCAGAAGTAACTTCTGCTAGCCAAGGAAATAGATTATATTTGAACACCAGAAATGAACGCCGAATTCCTACCGGTGTTGTGTCAACCCTCGTTGCCATGATAACCTGCTATTGATATCTACTTTAGTATTTTTGAATCCAGGGAAGTAGCCTGATTAGCCTAAATTATTTTTTATTATTAAATAAACTAAAATTGAGGATGAAACAAAAGATTGAAATTTATACATTGAATGAGTGGAGTGGATTGCTACTAGCTACAAATTGAAGAGAAAAGGGCTATTTAGCGATATAATACAGAAGAGATGCTGCGCTGTTTGATTCGTGATCAAATGCCAGATTTTGAGTAGGTCGCTTGGAAGTTGGAATGAGAACGCAGCCTAGGACCGCCTCCGTTTGGATTTTTTCTCCTGCGAGAGAGAGAGTGCTTCATTTGCCGCACTGGCGACAGCGTTTATGGAGCGAAGTGCAGCAGAGATCTCCACGTAATCTGGATGAGCGGGAGGAGTATGCTTCTGGAGCTGGGATAGAAGCAGGCTGTATCTGGTGATGCGCTGGACTGGCATAATAAGATAATCGGCAAGTGTTAGGCGCACTTTTTCACGCCTCTTTTGTTGCTCCTATAAACAAAAGGTAAGACGAATATTTTAGTAAATAAGTGCAACCCCATAGTGAGCCCATCTATACATACTGTGAGGAACTTGCGATAGATCATCTTGGAGCTATTTCGTTTCAGAGCGGCTTGAGATTCAGGATAGTTGATCGCGTATAATACGTAGGAATCAAAAAGCGCTTCTCTTCTCAGGAATATTTTCCCGATTTTTGTGTAATCATCACACCATGTGGTCATGGCACGTTTTAGATCCCGCACCAGTGCTGCACTGAGTAATATCAACTCTCGGATTGGCCCAAATATAGTATTTACGTCCTCAGGGTTGACGAGGGGCTTTGTGGTGCGGGATGCGGTGTCGAAGGGGAAGAAGAAGAGGGACTCGATAGATTTAAGATGGGAGTAATAGGTGGCCTCAGTATCAAGAAGTTCTTGGACTATGAAGCGGCGGAGAGAAGATGAAGAAATATCTTCAGAAAAAGGCAGCTAAAAAAGCATGTAAACAATTAGCAAAACTAATTACTTGCATTGAAGGAAGATAAGAAGAGGGGATTTACCATTTTCGAATAACTCTCCAACGCGACTTGTCTCTTGCGCGCATCGTCCTTTTCTGAATATGAAGTGCTCCTGTCAACATTACACTTTCGTTCCCACGGTGGCATATTTATCTCAACATTCGAATGTGAACGCTGCATGTAGGATGGAACTCTCGAGGTGGCACATGCTTCTCTCCTTTGTGTGCTTTCTGTGGAGTTAGGGAGTGGAGGTAGCGGCCCATCGATCACATATTGAGGCATGGGAGGCGCTTTTGGTATCACACGATTTCTCCGATGAAGCAGCTGGTGTTGACATGATGCCACTTTTGTAACAGGCTGGGCGACAGAGCCAGAACCAACGCTGCGAGTATATTTGGCAGCCTCTTCGCGATTTTGATCCGTCTTTAACCGTTGAAAGTTTACTCTAGTCGATCTATGTATCGATCTTCTTCTTCGACGGTTAACTTCTGTCACTTCTTTTTCGTCTCGCTGCTGCTGTTCGATCCCTTGAAATGCAGTCAAGATATTCTGTACATAGTGTGCAAAATCTGCATCAAAGCCCTCCACTTCCATCTTCTTCAGCCTGTTCGGTTCCATTATATTAGAGTCTTTCAAAGATGGGCCTGTTTTCGAGGTCGAATGGAGCAGTGCCAAGTGAGAACGAAGTTCGTCAGCTGTACCGGGGGCGTGCCGTGAGAGGGCTTTGTTGCGAGAGTGTACGCTCGGTAGAGCTGTGGACTTATGCAGTGCAAGAGACATCTCTAACTTGAGTTAGGAGAAAGGAAGCGGGTATTCAGCCTAAAGATGGATTATAGATCGAGGGTAGAATGAGAGGAAGGATTTATTACGAAGGGGAAAGCAGCCGGTCCTTTAAAGAAGGGAAGAGAAAAACAGAGTGGGGGATTTGATTACATAGAATAGTTAAAATAAAAGTATTTTATCTTAAACTAGGCGTCTTTTTAAAATGAAAGGCGCATTCTTCCGTGCCGGCGAGGGTGAGAAATCAGGGAAATTACTAGCGAAGGCAAATGCAAAACGTGAGCAATGTCTCAGATTTTCAACAACATGGGCCATACACGAGATAGTTACTAAGCCGTGACTTGAATACTTTCGTAGACTGTTTCAAATATGATATGTGCTGTTTAAACCGTTCCCCTAGTTCTTTAACCATGCAACCTCCCCACTACATTCCCCGCTTAACTTCATGGCAAAGAAGATTACAAAATTGGAAATACAGCATTTGGTAGAGCTCGTTTCATTGAGCAATCCCCATAGATTCAATAACCCGACCAAATAACCCTGAGAATCGAATCGCAATAAAAATCAAACACATGCACGTCATCAAGACAGGGGGTTTAACGAAAGGCTATATACTATATATATGCTATATACAAATTTTCAAAATATTTATCTTCAAAAAATACATTTAATTATAATTGAAATAGGTCAATTAACGATGATACTTTTCTTCACTTCTAATATACTCCAATGGCAAATCTACAATATGCTACTTCCATTTCTCTACACGTAGGGTCTAAGATCGTAATTTTAAGTATGATACCTCCTAGCCGTGTCTATATTCATTGAAGGCTCAAATGTAAGCGTTAAAAACATGGGATCGGATGCCCACCGAGAAAAAACTTTCTTCACGTGTGTTTTGCCAGCTCAGTAGAAATTGATAATAGGAAAAACCAGGGGATATTCTTGTGAGAATTGAGTAAATTCTAATGTGCTAATAGTTTAAAAGGCACTGACCACAAAGTGATGAGATTTTGATAATGATCAATGGAAACAATTCCGAATTGATGCGCAATAAGAAGGCGAGTAAAAAACTCGCACATGCCAATGGAATAAGAAAAAAGCAATCGAGTTGCCTAAAGACTTTGATCAAAATGTCTTGCATGGGCATTAGATAAGGAAACGACCTCCGGGATACAAGTAATGTATATATACGGTAATTTTACATTCTATCTCTTGAAACTTGCATCCCAGCTCCGCTGTTGATTTCGAGCTTTGCTAATGTGAAGCCTTCTAAATACAGTGTGGTAAGGGTCTTAGGCTGAGGGATTTACACCTAAGGTTAATTAGGATTTACTGCAATGGAAAAATTAAGAAAAGCTTAAGATATCAAGGACGCGGTAAACTGAGACTAAATTGGGGTAGTACCATTATAGTAATGGTACTTTTTGATGCGTAGATTACATTATGTTGACACTAGTTAACAAGAAAATAAACACAGCGTATCATGCAACAGGTACAGTGACATCAGTTTATACTTTATCATTTTCGGATTCTCAAAAGTGTAATAATCAATTATACTTACACGCCAACATTTACAGAATACCTCTAGTACATCAGTTGAATAAGTGAAGTGCTTCATTATATTGCTGTTTGTTAGATTGTAATTATTTGGATACAATCTTTTCAAGAGATTGTGTAGATAATAAACTTACAGCAGCTGCATAGTTAATGCATCTGAAATCATCGAAATACATATATGTATTTATGATATTTCATTGAGCCCAGGATGTGTCCACCCTTTGTTCGAAGTCTGCTCTATTGAGGTCTGTTCTTAGAACATCTAATTTAAAGCTACCCAATTCATCCACTCTCCTGCCTTGGAATCCTTAATGTATTTGCAGATATCCCGGGGTGGCCTTCCAGAATCCACTGGAATCTATTTTTTCGACATTCTTTTATAGCGGCAACGATTTTTCCTAAGATGAATTAGAAAGGATGTGATCACGATTTACCTTAGCTCTCTCAAGGAACAGATAACCATCAGTCAAGTGAGCATAGATGAGGAATACTTTTATATACAAACTATTGTGCTTCCACCATATGCTTCTGGATACAGGACGCTGTTTTACAGACTATCTTGCATTACCTATTTTGCGAGGTGTAATGACTGAGTGTGGAATCGATCTAATCAGTCTTATAGTTCTCAAGAGAGACCTAAAATTATTAGCGCAGTGCGGAAAGTAAATATTCTAATGCCCACTAATAAATGATTTATTTTATCAAGACTAACATAATATACACTTTTTAAATTAATTTAGTTTAAAAGAGCACAGCCAAGGTTTCCTCCTACTCAAAGGACTGGGCAATACACGAGTGGATTAAGGAACTGATCCATGATAGGCATAGGTGTTACGCTTGTTTTTACTTACATCTATACCTATAAAATATCGATCATTATGCTTTATTTTCAAATATCATCTTTGACGACTTAGGCGCATATCAAGTAGAAAAGTCAAGAGAAAAAATCGGTAAGGGTATTTGATGAACCCGAAAGCTTATCATTAAATTCAATAGGTGCGAGCGATGCCCAGTATGAAGATTCTGAATTACGGTTCGAAACCTCAGATAAAATTAGTGTACAATATTAGTATAGTGCGGTATATATACAACATTATATGAAAAAAATATCTAATTCTTTCACAAGACTTTCTTCTAATCTTCCTTATTTTCATTTCTAGATGAGCCTCTGATAAAACGACGAAAGGGATAAAACGATATTAGTGTATTTCAAGATCAGGACACAACAGATACAAATGGGGAGCGCCCTCCGATGAATGCCCAGCAATTGAGCAGAGTAGGAAGAGAGCCAAAAGGAAGAATATTGAGAATGTAAATTAACTCAAAGCGAAGAAAGGGATGTGGAGTGCGGGCCCAATGGATATTTGATAAGTGCAGCCAGAAAAAGAGCCGGGTAAATTCTATCGTAAGTAAACTAAAATCCTAAGGTAGCAAAGATTTTTAACAAATATTTTATCTAATTAATGTGTTAAAAATAATATAAATACAAAGTAATATTACAGAGAAAATAGTGAGAAAAATAGCAAGTTATAGGTATAGAAAACTAAAGGAATATGGAATAAGAAATCATAAAGGTTACATAAAGAAACCATAAAGGTCTGGTTCGCGATTCTATATATTTTCACAGCCCTACGATTTTTATAAGATTTTTAATCATTTCCTCTATTGGAATTTTTTGTAGGGACGATACCACATGGGACCACAAGAAATCCTAATCCTAAAATCGGTGTGTGGCAGCAACATTAAAAGTGTTGAATTTGGGTTTATGATGGGGCACCGACTTAAAATACCCAACTCTTTGAATAGTAAAGAAGCATAACGCGGAATGGAACACCTTTACCCCCTCCCCTCATCTCCAATGAACGCAAAATGGGCAGATAGTATTCACTCATTAGTGATACAAGCTGATCACAACAATATTCCTCAAAATCTTTTTATTCCCACTTTCTTTCTTATGAGTCATCGACCTTTCTTACCTAAGCTAGTTCCGACTTTTACCTTATAGATTTTGCTTTTCTCTTCTTTTACAGGCAAATAATGCTAGAATAAAAGGTTGATTTTGAGTTTGGGAGACAAACTTTGATATAATTTATTTTCTCTCAGGGTCACCTATGAAACTCAGCTCTCATGTAACCCTCAATAGAAACTGGTTCCAATAGATATTCGCCAAAGTAACCTTAGTTGGAGAGGATCCCATCCTCGAATAGTCTTTACTGAGTCTCTCCTTACCATCATAACCCTGTCTGATCTAATGGCAGATGATGAATTCCGCACTTTGGAGCGTAGTAGGCAGGATCTATTCATAAGTACAACACTCGGTGAGAAAACACCCCAACCTTTTTTTATCGAACTGAGAAAGCTATGACGCTGAATTATCGTATAACTTCTCAGGCGAAGTTAATAGACGATCGAAATGGGACCTGGGACCTTCAGCAGTGAGGCGAAGTCTGCTGAGGTTATAAAAAGAAAAATGTTTCCTCGGAACTATCCAAATTTTCATTCATGTAACAGTGTCTCGTAATATTTTTATCATCTGTTTTGAGTCATTTTTCAATTTATTTTCTTATATAAGGACAGCTTTTATTTTATCTCTAACATTTTTAGAAGAACTCATACTGCCTGCTATTCTCATTTCTCGAAACATGCGCTTCATACTAGTGATTAGTTTGCTTTGTGTGCTGGCAAGCCTCGTGACAGCACAGTCTTTTGACGATGTGAGCACCAAACAACTTTGCCAAAACCACGACGGGAAAGCACCTAAGGCCTGTGAACAGTGCTGTGCTCGACAGTGTAGCCCGGGTGGGAACGGTTATGCGCAATGCGTCTACTGTTGTCGGAACAGACAGAAGCAATGCCAAAAGTGGTGTGGAGTACCATAGGATTTAGGCGCTGGGTCCAGTGCTCCAGCACAGGGTACATGTGGTGAGATGCTGAAACATTTAGTTGTAATGACGTAAGACTAGCGGGCCGCGGTGTTGAGGCAACCTGCCAGCTTGTGCCATTGCATATTGTTTTTGTTTGATAAAATAAAAGTTAGTTTGTGAACGGAGGTCCAGACTTTCTCCCAATCTTTGGGTGTTGATCCAACCTCGGGCCAGGATCGAGGCACCAGTGTATTCGGCTCTAGAGAGCCATTGCGCTGGGAGTGACGGCCCTGTCGTGTGGTGTATTCCGCGACGGGCCTACCGGGCAGGTGGCAATGGTAGAGTGGGTGAGGGTGTTGCTGCGGTATATCAGTGCATTCTGTGACTTTTGCAACTAAGATCGGGGGTAGGTTGAGAAACCTGAGGTCCCATCCAAGAGAGCGATCGCAGTATCGACGGTGACACGCTCTCCTTAGCTTTTCAGTAGGGAGCATAGAGAATCTGCGTTCCATTTCCGATAGTCTTCCACTATTTCCGTCAAATAGTGCTTGTTTATGAAGCGATCTGCACTTGATTTTTCTGCCCCAGCGGACAAACGTTAGTATCTCGTTAAGTAGGTACGGCGGTGTTGGAGTTTTGGCTCCTCAATCTGTCAGAAAGGAATGTCTCCAGGGCCAAGAGACCCCAGAAACACCCCCTACGGCTGAGAGTTTACTAAAAAAAAATCCCCAGCGGAGTCGATAAGTTTTTTTTTTGAGATTAATGGATCTTTATTGTAAAGTATCCTTTTAGGTTAATATAGTGACTTGTCAGTCCTCAGAAACAAGAAATACATGTAAGCAATGGTTGAGCGTGTGAATACCATCCTATTTTTCAAGGACGGTATTATAGAGAAAAAGAATATAAACAAAAAGAAAAAAAAAGGAAAAATTGGAATGCGGGTGGTAGGGTATTCGGCATGGTCGTATTGGAGCTAAGTGTTTTGGTTGAAGGATATTTCGTCCCCTTGGACTTGTATCCAACTTCCCTTACACCAAAGCTCTTGGAAATCTTCTTTCTTATCCTTTATGGATGCTGACCACCATTTGGATCTCACGATGTTTTGCATTTCGTGACCTAGTTGTTCAGCGAGCGCTATTTCGCTTGGTTAGGCGTTATCCATTATTATCGATATTCTTGATCGATAGATGATCCAGATTGCTGCATCATGGACCGTTGACACTGTCGATAAATTTTTTTTCCTCTAAGGACGCGGGAACTTGCGTCCTGTGGTTTATATAATATATATTACAAATGTGAGATATGCTTTCGGACAAGCTTATTAATTACTAGTAAAACATGGGATATAATTTAAAGAGTTCGGTGCTTGGAAATGTCGGATTAAGTGTTCTTGGCTTCCTCGCAATCGAAGGCTACTTCTTGACTGTCATCGATCTGGATTAGCGAGCTCTTTCCCCATTTTTGCTTGAACCCTTCTTCGTCTTTTTTCCTCTGTGCCAGTCGATAAGTTTTTTGGCCCTTACGCAGTTACATCTTTCTTTATAAAATATAATATCCCCTCAACAATTGTTTTAATTTCGGGGTTGGATAACTAGGTGATAGTTGACTAGGTGCTGGTTTATTCACTAAAAGAACTCCAAAAGAACTTCCTAGAACTCTCTCTAACTAAAGTATACATGTTATAGGACTATTTATACACTTAAAATATCAAAGTTACGTAAATAAAACAAATTTGGCGTTATTAAAAACGTCTGAAGGCTAATAATACGGTTTCTCGGTTGTAATCTGTTGAAACGCTGAAGTATGTCACGTGATTAGTGGCTTAATTTGACCACATCTCCACAGCTATCACAACACAATTCTGACAACTGATATAAGCCCGGTTAGCTCAATCGGTAGAGCGTGGGACTTTTAATCCCAAGGCCGTGGGTTCGAGCCCCACATCGGGCGTTTCAATTTTACTCGCTTTTTGTATCCTCGAATTTTAGATTGTTACTAAAGTATTTTAAGCTAGCATAAATTGCTGAGAAGCTTATTATACTAGCTAGAATTAACGAATTGAAATCATAAAATCACTCCATGATTATGAAGTAAAATTGGAAAATTGCAAAAGAAATCGAGAATTTAAGGTATATCTGCAAACATAATTTTCACTCTTGAAAGGCCAGAAAATAACAATGTGCGAATCCAGTGTTTCTTGGATGCACTAGAAGTTGACTTCATCAAGTGGAGCCATCGGCCTTCGAAATAGAAGTCGAGTCGCTTGCGGATAAGAATTGAATAAAACGAGAAGAAGTACTAAGTGGAATGCTGCAAGGAGCATAGCAGTAAGCGTTCCACGCTTAACGGTTATTAGCTTTCTTTGTACCCACATCTTATTCAGAAACCCCTCCATATATAGTGTATCTTGGATATATCTATTGAACCTTAGTATAACGTTATATAGATGTAGTTAAAGAGCATTAACTTTACAATGCCTTTCTTGCCAAACACATTGACAATCTTCTCGGCATCTCGTAAAGATTCTCTTGACTGGATTAAATTACGATCATATTTTTTCCGAGCTTTCTGGTCCATAAATTCAATGATATTCTTCAACCGATTGCAGTGACACTATTTCATTGCAGCGCATAACATAAAATTATAATTGAAAATCAACAAGACATAGTATTGGACATCAAGTTTCGCATCAAATTAATTCATAGCGATTAGATCGAAAATCATGCGGATAATCCGCATACTAATTCTATCATATTGTTACAACATCTCAAAAAGAATACTTATAAAAAAAGTAAAATAAACGCCCGATGTGGGGGTCGAACCCACAGCCTTGGGATTAAAAGTCCCACGCTCTACCGATTGAGCTAACCGGGCTGTTCTAATTGGCCGGTTTTTATAAGCTATAAGAAATTCGAAATGCCAAGTTTTTTTGGCATATCGTACTGGGCCCCAGAATACTCAGGTGCTGACTGCTCGCAACCTCATTTTAGGAGACCTAACGGAATCCTCGAGAACAGCGAGATACGTAGCCCAAATTGTCTTTGACTCCGTGTTATGGCAAATCCACCGAGACCGAATTGCCTTCCATTTTGAAAGCACCCGAGCCTCACCTGAAATAATCATCAACCGGGCCAGATTAGATATTGAGGAAGCTATAGGAGCCGAAATAATACGAGCACGAAAAAAACAGCAAATCGAACAGTTTCGAAAAAGGTGGTGCAAACTGGGCGCGGTTAGAGAAGGAACGATCGGAGCGGCTCTGATACTGAGATAATGCAGTAACCCCTAATTTATCTCCTTCCTACCCTCTACTTCCTTTTTACTCTCCACCCCATCTCTCACGTCATTCTTTGATATACACAGCTAGTAGAGACTCACCACTCCTCTACCTTTTGAGCCGAAATCCGGCATGACCACCATTTCAATTCGTTCTAAAATATCCCCTTAAGCTTCAACATTAGTTTCCTCTTCACTTTATTGCTTCTATTAATGTAACCATTGTACTTTAGAGTCTTTACAAACAATAAAGACTCAACATTGATAAAAAAAAATATCGTACTGGGCCCTAGTGCAGTGGACAGAAAGGTGTATCAACACCATCTCAGGCCCCCTAAACACTCAAGTGCTGAGCCCCAGGAACCTCGTACTTGGCGACCTACCAGAAGCCCCAAGGACAGTAAGACACACGGCCCAAATCGTCTTTGATTCGGTGTTATGGCAAATCCATCGGGACCGAATCGCCTACCATTTCGAATGCATTCGAGCATCACCCGAGACAATCATCCTCCGTGCCAAAATGGACATCGAGGAGGCTATCGGAGGTGAACTGATAAAGGCACGTAAAAGACGAGAGATGGTGTTATTCCGAAGAAGGTGGTGCACTCAGGGAGCGGTAATAGAAAGTTCGGATAGAGCAAGACTAAAA
>NW_027192200.1:207523-209581 GCF_041956535.1 Calcarisporiella thermophila
CGTACTATGACCAACATAACCTTTCGATCTACGATATCACCCAAAACTTTAGCTTTGGCTTCCCTTTCACTTTATTGCTTATAATAATGTAACAATTGTATTTTAGAGTCATCCTATATAATAAAGACTCGGCATTGATCAAAAAAAAAAAAACTGGGCCCGAATAAAGCGACAATTTGAACAGTTCCGAAGCAGGCGGGGTAAAATGGGCGCGGTGAAAGAAGGAGCTAATAGAACGGCTCTATAACTGGACTGGCGCAGTAGCCCCTACTACTAGCTCTTCTCTTTCTTCATATCTCTCTCTCCATATCACCTATCAAGTCTTTCCCTAATACCCACACTTAGTTGAGTTTTATTTCTCATCTACCTATTTGAGGAGAAAATTTGTCATGATCAACTTACCCCTAATTGCAATGTCGCGTCAATTCCTAGCTTTTATCTCATTTTATTACTTTTAATAATGTAACGATTGTATTTTAGAGTCTTATTAAACAATATAGACTCACTTTTGATCAAAAAAAAAAGACATATAGTACTGGGGTATAGTAGCTCTGTGATAAACGCTCCTCGGTGCCATCGAGATGGCGCGGGTTCGAATCCCGTAACCCCCACCAGGACAAAAAAATGTGTCTGGATTCTCCACTAATTCTGTGCCTTGCTTGTCGTGTCCATGTTCTCTATTAGTATTATCTGTCTTTTCCATTCTGGTTCTCTACAATAATTCTCTCCGTCCTGTCGTGTCTTGCTCTTCCACTAGTACTGCCTCTGTCTTGTCGCGCCTGGCCTTTCCACTGTTATTGTCTCTCATTACTGTCCCTCGCTTGCCGTACCTGTCGTGTCTGCTTTTCTCTACTTGTCGTCTCTGATTACTTTACTATTATTGTTTCTTAATTGTTATCGATCCAGATTGTCGATAAGAATGGACAATGATCATCCAAACGAAGTAGCACTCGTTGAACAACTAAGACACGAAATGCCAAAAACCGTGAGGTTCAAACGGTGGTCTGCGTTCATAGAGGTTAAAAATGAAACCTTCCATGAGTTTTAGTGTAAAGAAAGTTGGATACAAGTCCAAGGAGACGAATTATCCTTTATCCAAAACACATAACACAATATGATTATGCCGAATACCCTACCATCCGTACCTGCTCACTCACTAGATTCAGCGCTCTAACATCTCCATCTCTTATCGTATACATATTACAGATTTTATTCAAAATTTTTTCTTCTCCTTCTCATATTTCTACTATTCTCTCTCCTTGAAAAATAGAAAAAGTATGCACACTCTCTGCACGTCCCGATTCTTGCACGTACTTGCTATTTGCTGATGTTTATCAATCTCTTTTATTAAGAAAATAAAAGAATACTTTTTAATAAAGATTCTCCTAATCAAAAAAAAAATTTAATTTTTTGCACATTGCAGTTTGGAAAATACGTGTTATCAACCTCAATCACTTTCGTACAAATTCTTGGAGATTGTACAATTCAAGACTCCAAAACCACGAATTGCCAACAAAGGGTGATATCGAAAATTCGAGATATGACAACTTAGGTCGTCTACCAAACCTAATATCGGTCATAATGCATAACGCTTAACCATGCGAAACTACACTCAAAGAGCAGATGGAATGCGAGCTGCAGAAAATTGTGAGGTCCGAATGGTTGTCTGCGTCCACAGAGAATAAGAAAAGAAGAGTTAAAAGAGCTTTAACGTAAAGGAAGTTGTATACAAGTAGAACGAAGAGTTTATGGGGCATTGGAAGGCGGCTACGAGTTCTTGGTGATAGACTATCTTCCACCTTAGTTCCCTAACCAATATTGTCACTGCTATGTTCTGAAAACCTCGATCCTTAAGTAAAAATTATCAAACTAGTCTATTAAATAAAATGAAATATTCTAGGATAATATCGCCCGATGTGGGGGTCGAACCCACAGCCTTGGGATTAAAAGTCCCACGCTCTACCGATTGAGCTAACCGGGCTTTTCTTTGTTGTCATAACTCGAGTCACATATCAAGCTATCCCAACGATATTCAAGCTCCGACATTAATTAGGACCT
>NW_027192200.1:213307-249943 GCF_041956535.1 Calcarisporiella thermophila
TCTCGATACCCGATGTAACGCCTCGAGAGACACAATTCGTCATACTTTCTTCTTATGTCCTGAACTCACACCGGTATGGCAATGGGCGGAGAGGTGCATTGTCACCATCACAGGCCCCCAGAATACTCCGGTGCTAACTGCTCGCAACCTTATACTAGGAGACCTCACGGAATCCTCGAGAACAGCGAGACACGTAGCCCAAATTACTTTTGACTCGGTGTTGTGGCAAATCCACCGAGATCGGATCTCCTTTCATTTCGAAAGCACCCGAGCCTCACCCGAAATAATCAACAACCGGGCCAAACTAGATATTGAGGAAGTGATAGGAGCCGAACTAATGCGAGCACGAAAAAACCGGCAAATCGAACAGTTTCGAAGAAGGTGGTGCAAGCTGGGTGCGGTTAGAGAAGGAGCGATCGGAGCGGCACTGATACTGGGATAATGCAATAACCCCTACCTTATCCCCTTCCTATCCTCTGCTTCCATCTGTTTACTCCCCACCCCATTTTTCATGTTATCCTTTGATATCCACAGTTAGTTGAGTTTCACCACTCCCTTACCTATTTGAGCTGAAATTTGATATGACCAACATAACCTTTCGATCTACGATATCACCCAAAACTTTAGCTTTGGCTTCCCTTTCACTTTATTGCTTATAATAATGTAACAATTGTATTTTAGAGTCTTCCTATACAATAAAGACTCGGCATTGATCAAAAAAAATATTGACCCATCTCGATTCTAAGCTCTCGACTGCGCAAAAATGAATTACTCTCGAGCCCTTCAACGTGGAATCAAACATCATGTACGTGAAACCAATGTAATCGTTGTACTTATCGTAAGGGCGATCTTTTTAATAATCAAGACTCAGCTTCTGATCAAGTGGATAGCAGTCACAAACTAAGAGTAAGTGCTGGTGGGGGAAGTGGGATTCGAACCCACGCCGTTCTCATCGGCATCCCAGGGATAGTCCACTACACTAACCCTCCCCCCATCGGGTATCGAGATGGGCCATTAATGTGACTACTTTTCTAATGATGAGATGAAATAGTGGCATCTTTATCCTTATAAAGCAAAGCCCGGTTAGCTCAATCGGTAGAGCGTGGGACTTTTAATCCCAAGGCTGTGGGTTCGACCCCCACATCGGGCGATATTTTTTCTCCTTAGCCTTCACGAAATTGGAAAAGAACACACTTCTTTGACCAATTTCACACCTTTTGATAATATGCTCTGCTCAAGATTAAAAGTTTTCATCACGATTAATAGGTTGGCTCTTGATAAGACCGGAATCTAACATGACACTCTCAAATTTGATAGATGTATATATAAGACCGGCTAAGTATCCATCTAGTTTCACAAGTGTATTTATCGAAAGGAGTCAAAGAATTATTAGGATTGGGACATATTAATCAAGTTCATTCAATTATGGCCTCGGCTTCGATTTCGACCAAATAGTCTTCACCTATCAATTTTCGCACCTCAACCATCGTGGCCACTGGATCCACCCCTCTGAACATATCTCCGTGGGCGCGACCAATCTCATCAGAATCCCTCGCTATATTGATAACATACATTCTGGTTCTGACCACGTGTGTTTTGGATGCCCCCAATTGCTTCAACGCCATCTCGATAATCCGTAATGCAGAGGCGGCTTGGTCATAAGCAGAAGAGGGATCAGGACAATCGTTAAGATTGGCAAGTGTACCAGCAATATGCACGACATTGCCTACACGAACGCCACGGGAATAGCTATACTTTTTCTCCCATGGAGTGTTGGTTGAGTGTTTACTGCGCGACATTGTTTCGAAATAGTGTGCAAATAACAGAGATGCAACAGGTCTTATTAACTTTTTTCACTTTACTTTGGTTAGCTGACTCAATATTGCACATGATAATGTAATATTTCTATAACATTTTCTGGGATTTAATTTTTGGGGGGCATTATTGTGTCCATTCTGGCTAGCTTAAATAGATAAATCGTGCTGCCTCACTCTTTGCAATATGATAATGTGTTTAGGAAAATCTAATGCTTTTAATAAAGTGGTGTTAAATGTTTTTTTCAAGTTATAGAAAAATAATCCTGTTAATCTCTACCTGATCGTCCATGACAAAAGGTTCATTATCGACGTAATTAGAATAATTTGTCCAATACGATAAGAAAAGAACTTAGAAGTGCATAATGCTCCGTAGACTTCATCTGCCGACGTTAGGAGATATTTCAATAAGTGTTGTTGGCAATTTTAACAGAAGAAAAAAGATATATACTTTATTCAATACTACTAAAACATGAAATACTAAGAAATTGTATGTTTCGAAATTTTATCATAGCAAATAAAGGCTAACGATGATTTTTTTTTTGGAAGAATGAAAGAAAAAATTATAAGAGATCAGGCTACGGAGGCCGTAACCTTCACTCCGTTCTCAACAAACACCGGAATGCCAACCCTATGCGCCTTGTAGGCACGCACTTCATTCAGAAATTCCGTGAACAAGTACTCCGTATCCTGTGGACCACCTTTGGCCTCTGGGTGGAATTGAACGGATCTCACGGGGCGGGATGTGTGTCGGATTCCCTCGTTTGATCCGTCATTTGCGTTAACAAAGTATTTTTCCCACCCAGCAGGCATCTGGTCGTCACGGAGCGCATACCCATGGTTTTGCGAAGTGATCACACACCTTCCGGTCGTGAGGTCAATGGCAGGCTGGTTATGCCCCCTATTGCCGAAACGAAGCTTGTACACATCCAAGCCTGCAGCCATGCCCAACAGAAGGTTGCCCATACATATCCCGAAAACAGGCCGATCGTAAAACTCAAGTGTTTGGCGCAGATGTTGCACCGTATCCACACACTTGGTTGGATCACCAGGGCCATTAGAGATAAAGACACCGTCATATTCATCCGCAATCTTGGAAACATCGTAGTTCCAAGGGAGAAGGGTGACGGCAGCGCCACGCCCAACTAGGCATCGGAGAATGTTCTGTTTGATGCCACAGTCGATGACAGCGATGCGCACGTCACCCTTTGGATTGTATTCGACGGGTTCGCGTACGGACACTTCCGCAACAAGGTTGCGCTCATTCGGGTTAGGAAAAGTCTCGATATTCTCGTTGATTGCCTTTTCGCCTACAGAGAGATGGGCTAGTGTAGACCCTTGCTCGCGCAGCAAATGGACAATAGCTCGCGTGTCAACGCCACTGATTGCAGGAACACCATACCTCGCACACCATTCTCCTAGAGATTCAACAGCGGTCCAGTGCGAGTAATGAGTGGCATAGTCGTTCACGATAATGCCTTGTACTTGGATCTTTTCGGACTCGAAGTATCGCAAGAGTCCGAACTCGTCACGAGTGGATCCAGGTACTCCATAGTTCCCAATCAATGGCTGGGTGAACACGAGGATCTGGCCGCGATAAGAGGGATCAGTCATAGACTCAGGATAGCCTACAAGCGACGTTGTAAAGACCGCCTCTCCAAAAGTTGAATTAGGAGCACCGAAAGACTCGCCGTGAAAGATTTGCCCAGTCTTGAGTTTTAAACAGGCGGGCCCAGATTGGGGCTGAACGGTAGAAGCTGAAGGAGCAGAGGGCTTTTGGCTAATGGAGATAGGGGAGTCAGTCACAGTGGCAAGGCCTCGTGTGAGAGTGCTGAGTGGTTTTATGGCGGCAGAGCGCAGTGACCCGCGGCAGGCGAAGAGAGTTCGAGAAGCAATAGGGGATAGCATTTTCCAGTGTTTGTGAGATAGTTAAAAATAATTAAAAGGTGAATTGTGTTGAATTAAAGCAGTAGTTTTCGGGTTCTATGTTTAGAAGTTGCTTAGGGATTTCCAGACTAGGGGGGGGGGAAATTACGATGTTAATGCTTTTGTTATAACTATGGACATAAGGGGGGGGGGGGCTTACTTTGGTCGGCAATATAGTCAGAGGCGTTCTTCTCTTGTGTATGACGGTACATGTGGATACTAGCCGAAGAAAAGGCTCGAGTGGAGTTTCTGGTTTTCAGTAATAGCAGGAGTTCTTCTCAAGTCAAATTCAGACCAAGAGAAAGAACGGTGCGGAAGCGATAATAAATAGGAAACAGAGGGTAAAGATAAGAAGTGAAGAGAAATTCGCCTCACCAGGTGGATTTTATATTGGGGAAAATGCCCCCGAGAAAAATTTGATAAGAAATTATTGCTCATCGCCATATAGAGCCAATGGGAATCGAGCGCCCATTTTTATTTTCATTGGGTGCTCTCCACCTGCATGAATCAACAAGATTTTGAATCTCAAGTCATATTCTGTGGCCTTATCCCACCTATCCTGGTTCCCGTCACAATCCATTGGCCACATATGTTAGAGTAACTTTTCCCAACCCACTCATTCCGTACGGATGCCTGATAATTAGGGAATGCAGGTATGCCTTCCAGAGAATATGATATAGAGAGCCACTTATCATTCCACGGTTACCCAATACTCGTTAGAATCATGCATGGATTCATGGATAGGAAAATCATTGCGAAGCACTGGTGCATCTACAGAACAGCTTCAAGTCGTACTTGCAGCATATCATAGAGTATTGTATACAACCTAGGTGAATGTGAAAGACAAAACGTAAATGGATGGTCCAGTACATTTCATGGGCCTAATTGGTATCTCCGGCGGGCTTTATTCTCGCTTGTTCCCATCTCAGAAGTTTGCGAAAATTCCTGTATCTAAATGACATGGCTTCTACACCAGTCAATTCATTCGCACTCAGAATAAAAACCGTCCCAAAAGGTGCTTTCAGCCAGTTTATGTGCGAAAATTGTATTTGTCAACTGGTAACCTAGCCTCAAGTAGTAATGACGCCGTTTCCTCGATTCGCCTCGATCATGCACTTTCTCGGAAGTAGGATGAATAGCCCTGATTCGTTATTTGAATTACTACAAAGCTAGGAGGTATTGCATGCTTCAACTAAGATAACTATTAATATGTACCTGCTTGCCTAGTAGAAGAGAGAGAGAGTGGCGCTCAAATCTTGGATCAACCTTTTACTTATTCTTCTGCTATATTATATGACGGCTAGCGGATTAACACATCAGGGCATATAAATATATCGATGGGGAAAAAAATAGTCTTTATGGTTAATCGCAAGGCAACTAGATCGACAAAAAAATTCAATTAGCCCTGTTATCATGTAAACTCTAACAAATATTTAATCGTTCTATCGAAAATACAGGGATTGATTCCTCTTGAACTGACTATATTTAGTTAGTCTATTTATTTATGTATTAGATTCAATCATATTCCCTGCAGTTTGCTTGTGATTATACACTCTAGAATAGTTGCGCTAAGCCGCATAGATTAACTAAACTCTAATATTTTCACGACAATTATGAACCTCTTAGTAAGCGAGGCTTTTGAACCTTCAGTTCATATACTTATCCAACCTCGCATTATTATTGAGAAGCAATGCGGCTGTCCCCCCCAAGCAGAGTTATAAATATATTGAAGCCTATCGATGCATACGCCAACTTCCCTGCGCTCTCCCCTCCATCTAGACTTCTCCATCCACCAATGGGCGAAGAAGTCTCCACCCCACAGCCTTCTCTTGACTAAATTAATTTAGGTTCCTCTGAAAAAGCCTCCCGATTAGAAACAAAAGTAGACTGTGGCTTCGGGAGATGGCACTTGTGGAGCGCCTCATTTGTAAAATGATGGAGAGGGATAACTTATTCTCTCTAAGCAAAATCATCTCCTGATGCTGATATTATAATGTTCAATCGACATTTCCTTATATCAATAGTTATTTTTGTCCAACTCTCTTTTTCATCGGCGGCGGCTCCCGCTGCAAAAGTGTCTTTCGGGCATACCGTCATTGGAAACAAGTTGAGTGGCAAAAGTTTAGCAAAGGGTTGCAAGCTGACGTTTGTTCTATCTAATTCTTTAGTCTCTACATCTATGGTGGCACTGTCATTCAAAATGGCCAGCCCGTTACATCAAAAGAGTACGCGGTTCTTGATCTTTCAACTTCATGGGATACTTCCTCTCCATCTTGGGTACGAGTAGTCCAAGCGAATGGGCCCACTGCTGTCGCCGATAATCTGTTGATTCCGGCTAGTGATGGCTTCATCACTTTTGGCGGACGCCTCCAAAATGGGTCTCCAACCGACCCGAATACTGTATTCCAATTGCGCACATCTGATAATAGTTGGTCACAACCTGATTACCCCGGTCCAAGTAGAAGAGGACTATCAGCTTCCGTGACCGAAAAGAACGGGGTAAGCTGGGTCTTTGGGGGAAGAACAACTTTTGACCCGCCAGTGTGGCAGACTCTAGGCGACATGTATCGATTTGACGGCTCAAAACTTGAGTGGAGACAAGTATATCCTGCTCACGGCAGCAGTTTGAATCCAACTGGGTTGGTTGGACATACTGGTAGGCAATCAGCCCTGCACAAAAGCGTTCTCTCTTCATTCCTGATACCCTTCAATTCTTTGTGAATATAGCTTCTCTAATTGGAAACAAGATGGTCATTCTTGGTGGACTACTAAGTTCGAGTTCAGTACTCATGAACCAACTCAGCGGCGCATGGATTTTCAACACGGAAACAAATGTATGGACAGCTCAACCCTTAGGAGGGAATGCTCCACCTCCTCGCTGGCTCCACTGTGCAGCTGTTAGTAAGTGTTCTCATCCGGAGTACAAATAGAAGGGCAGTTAAATAATTCTATTTCTCTTGTACACAGCTCTTGACGACCAAATATTCTTATTTGGAGGCGGTGATGGAGTTAACAATCTTTACGGAGATTTCTGGCTTCTAAATACAACGAGCTGGGTGTGGCGACAAATAACGCCTACCGGCGGCGTCACTCCGCCCACCGCTCGCTCCAGGCACGCTTGCGAGAGATCAGGTAGCTCAATCCTGATTTTATTCGGTAAGAATACTGAATTTTCGCTCGTGCAGGATATATCTTTTCACCTAACGACTCATGGCATTCTCCCCAGGTGCTTTGGATTCCAACGGGATCAATCTAGATAACTCTTTGTATGTGTATGATCCACAGTCGAACCAATTCACCTCACGCTACACGCCCAATCAACTGGACACAAATTACCAGCCGTCAGGATCTAGCTCCCTTTCTATTGGGGCTATCGTTGGCATTGTTGTCGGTTGTGTTGTATTCGGTCTTGCTGTAATCTGCATTGCAGTATTCCTTATTAGACGGAAGCGTCGCCAACAAAAGCGCGAGAGCGTCATATCTGCTATGAAGCCGCCAATTAAAAATAATAACGGGGTCTCGGCACCTGGTTACACTTCTTCAAATCCTTCTCCGCACGCAGTAAGACATGTTAGCCTCCCTGCCACTACCTCTCCTCCAATGGTTTATTATACAACTACAATGGACACAAGATTTTCTCTGCCTCCGTATTCCGTAGGTTCAAATCATCACATGGCTCCGATTGCGGCTTCCACTACAAGTTCAAGTGTGCAAGCGGCTGGGATAAAGCCTGATGAGATAGAGACAGAGGCCAAGCCCAACGCATACGATTAGGGTTTTGATATTTTTAAATATAAACCGATTATATGTTGGGTCTTGCTTTCTATTGCTTGTCTCTGATTTTTTGATTTATTTTTGTATTATAATTTCCATTTTTTCTGCAGCTTATTCTTCTGTATACCATTTATTCGTCAATCCAACATAACCTTTACTTTGACTTTATTCATGATCGAATAGTGTTGTTGAATTTCGTAATAGTATTCAATTTCTTCGGCGTTGGTATATAGGGCAGAGGTGATATATGAAATTAGGAGGGGATATTATATCTTTAAGTTTGGGCTTGGCATCTTTAATGGACGACAAGATCAGATGATTACTCAAGGCTCAGCGCGTTTCAAGGTGATAGAGCGAATATAGCCTTAATATCATCGCGTGTCATTGATTAGGCAATCGAGGCAATTAGGCCCATCGGGTTCGTAATCCCTTCAGCCGTTTCTCAAAAAAATCTCATTTGATCTACCGGTGGCGGTTTTATCCAAAACAATATTTAAACAAGTCCATTTTTAGATGAGGAGGGGGCTTAAACTTTGTCGCAGTTTTGGGAGTTTTCTCTGGGGCTGGGTGGCAAAATTGTTCGCAAAATAATATTGGCAGTTGAAATATGTGGCGGGCAGGAAAGCCATTATTTTTATGAAATAAAACGCTACTTATTATTTTCTTGTTTCATAGCGCACTTTCGATAATTTCTATATTTTTCTCTCCGGTCACTTCTATTGTCAGACAGTGCTCAATTGATAATCTTAAAATTTCAGTTTGATTTGCTACTGATTGCCTTTTGATTGCCTGTGCAAAAAGGTGATGTAAAAAAAATGAAGTTCTCCTATGTCATCATCGTCATCATCGCGTTGACCTCCTGTGCTCTCGCATATACACCTTCACCAAAGCGTGCTTTTGGCCAGATAGTATTAGGCAATAAGTTGATACTCTACGGAGGTGCTACGATTGATCAGACTGGGTCCAATGTGCCAACCAATGAATTTGCGGTCCTTGATCTCTCAAAATCTTGGGATGCTCGGAATCCCGCCTGGTTACCCGGATCTGGCAATGTAGATTCGGTTCTCCCAGTTGCAGGAAATGTTCTTTTGCCTGCTGGAAACAAAGGCGATGAGTATATGGTCACATTTGGTGGCCAAGTGCCATCGAGCATGCCACAGAACGATCCGAATACCGTCTATAAATGTAAGCTATCCGACAATTCTTGGTCGCAGCCTTCCGGCATTACTCCTTCAAGGAGAAGCTTTCACACAGCTGTATACGACAAGAATATGACGAGTTGGATATATGGAGGGCAGGTGGATAGTTCGGGCTCGAATCCTCAACCACTTGACGAACTCTATCGATTCGATGGGAGAACATACAACTGGGAGCAAATAAAAGTGCCGGCAGGAAGCATGTACCCAGGGCCGGCGACCGGACATACAGCTTCCTTAATATCAGGGTAAGCAAGTATGGATACGCCTGCATGCTATTATTTTCTTCTTGAGCTATTTTTATTATTTCTAAACATTCAATCATTTTTTTCTAAGTCCTACTTGTTTTTTGTTCTAATTTGTTTAGAAAAATGGTGGTGCTGGGAGGATCGAATGGCGTTAGCTTACGACCCATGAATGTTGCTCATATTTTCGATACTGCTAAGCGAATTTGGACGATCCAGTCTCTCACCGGCGCTACCCCTCCCCCCCGCCTATTTCATGGCTCTACCATCACTCAATTCAACGATATATTTATATGCGGAGGCCGTAACGATACCAATCAACTCTATGGAGATGCCTGGCTACTCAATACCACGAGTTGGAGCTGGATTGAGCTCACCCCAGGGCAGGAAACGGGGGCTCCACTTCCAACCCCCAGAATGCAACATCAGTGTGCAAGGTCTGGCTCCAATGTGATGATCATGTTTGGGTCGACAGATCCTAGTGGGAACCAGACTGGTAGGTCTAGTAGAGGCGCTTCTATGTCTCCCGAACACTAAAGAACTCTATTTTCCTGGCTCTATATTGATTGCTATGAATTTAGATAACGGAATCTTTGTTTACGACACTCTGACTGGGAAATTCGCGAACAAATACGAGCCACATCTGCTTGAAACCAATTACGATTTGCCAACCGATGGTTCCCCCGAGTCTAATACTATTTCACAGAATGTTCTCTCGCAAGGTGCCATTATTGGAATCGTACTTGGGAGTGTCTCCATTGTTTCCCTAACTGCCTTAATTGGCCTGCTGCTGGTACTAAGGCATAAGAAGCAGCAGCGGCTAGTGACTCAAAATGCCACCCCAATCGAAGGCGATATCCCTGACGACAAATATGATAGTGACTTGGCGCGCACCCGGCCCTCGACGGGCTACGGCCCTCCGTCGATGCTTGTATCGGGGTACTATCCTGCACAGCACCAAGATCCCCGTATGAGTGGACCGCCTCCTCTGGTTATGCAGTATGCTTCTCCACCTCAAGGCTACATAAATCCGGGAATGGATCCCAGCTTGCTCAATGGTGGAGCCGCTGTGCCGAATGCTTGGCCCGTAATCACCTCCTCTGGCGCAGGGCAGCCAATGGTTGTTCCGATGCAGGTGCCTGTTTCCCAGGCAGAGATGCTTCATCCACAGGGCGTAATAAGCAACAATTCTTCCCCAGGGTCTGCTACCTTGCAAACAGCGACGAGGACAGAGCAAACACCAAATACACAGTAGGGCAATACACCACATGTACGACTACAGATTTAATATACATGGCAACTCTGTAGCACGTAAATCTATGGCCATGCCATCTCTTCCAGTTTTCCTAGCCTCATTTATCACTTTTTTAACCGGATATTAGCGAGTTATATAAGACTTATTTATCCATTTATCATTCTTTTTCTAATATCTCCTGATTCAACTATCATATTATGCCACCCTTCTACTTCACATTTCATGCTAGCATGAAAGTGCACGAACTGTACTTTCATTTTTTTTTTTAATTAGCAATAAACCACTGGAATTCAAATGTGAGCCATAGATGGCATATTATTAAAGCAAATTTCAAACCGAATTTTTGAACATAAGCATATTACACTCTTAAAGACAAATACAAGGACCGACAAAGGTAGACTGATTTCTCTTAATAGTATCCCAGAGAGCCTATCCAGCTTCCCCGTTACTCTTCCTTGTGGTACGACAAGGACGCAAATCTGCCATTATGAACAATCAAATCCTCGGGTTTAATTGGTTCTTTTGCAAAGAAGCGCTGTAAAATGTCCTACGAAGAGGGGAAAAAACAAGAGTATTATGCTCAAATTCTGAATTAATTGGACTCTTCGTCCAATTATTAAGCATCTATCCTCACCTTGACTCCGTCGGCATATCGCTTTTGGGCGTCGAGCGTGGTTCCGGAATAGTGGGGAACCATGGCGTTTCTGGGCAGCTGGCGCCATGGATGGTCGCGTGGAGCGGGTTGGGGGTACCAAACATCACCTCCATAAGCACGAACAGTTCCATTATTGACCGCTTCTACCAAAGCGTCGCGATCTAACATCATGTTTCATTGTGATAATATGCTATTAGAACGCAGGAGAATCAAGCAAGATAAACTAGGATATATATACCAACAATAGCACCCCTTGCAGTGTTAACCAGATAGGAGCCCTTCTTCATGCGTGCAAACACTTGATGGTTGAACAATCCTCGAGTCTTGTTGGTTAGAGGGCAGTTAATAGTCACCACGTCACATTGTTCTACGAGCTCCTCGAGGCTATGGCAGCGCCGAGCACCAAGTGCTTTCTCAACTTCGGGCTTAAGTGGCTGATAGTCGAAGTAGAGCAGTTCTTTGCAGTTGAAGGGTTTCAGTCGCTCCAAAACACGGGAGCCAATGCGTCCGGCGCCGACCGTGCCAACTACCTTATTTTCGATATCAAACGAATCAACTGCAGCTTCAGCAACGTTCCTATGTAGTTATTGTTGGTTTTCATTAGGTATAAGGCAAGAGAAAAAGGGAAGAGATTGAAAAGGATAGGAGGGGTTACCAGTCGCCTCGAAGAATTTGATCGTGGGCAGGCACAAAATTACGGACCATCAACAAAATGGTCATCACAACATGCTAGACGTATGATATAGTAAGTCAAATCTTTAGGTAAAGTGTATCTCTACTTGGAAAATGATGAAATAGTACCTCTGCAACGCTCACTACATTAGATCCCGTCACCTCCGCCACGGTTAATCCCGCTTCGATAGCAGCATTCAAGTCGACATGGTCACTCCCGACCCCGGCCGTGATGCACAGTTTCAGATTCTTGGCATTGGCAATACGCTCCTTGGAAATGTATCCGGGATGGAATGGAGTTGTTATCAGGACTGGAATAATAATAATGGTTCACCATAAGCTGATGCAGCATTCATTGATACGGAGAAATCAATGATAGACATACCATCCGTGTCAGGAAGCTCTTTATCCATCACGTTACCAGGACCTTCCTTACTGGAGGTAACCACAAAAGTATGTCCCTGGGATTCGAGCCACTCACGTAGACCAAGTTCATTCTCGACGCAGCCTATAGCGATGGTTTCATAATATGAGAAGAGATACAGACCGTAGGGGATCGCTACAAATCCATACCCAACAAACGCTTCTCCTTTGCGTACTCTTTGCCTTCGTAAAGAACTGCGAGGATTTTCATATCGGTTGAATAGTCGGTTCAAGAATTGAAATCGAGGAAAATAAAGGGTAAGGGGAGGGTGAGAAAAGATGTGAGGGTGAACTTGTCGAGGCGAGAATTTATGCTCTCTATCGTGAGAACATGCTCGCTTTGTGCTCCCCTGCAGCCACTCAAGAGTAGAATTCTTTTAATAGACCATTTTGAAATAGGGCGAAAAGGTTCAAAACTCAATATCGGATTTATATTTTGGCTCCAATTTTTGTATTTAATAACGCATTAGAAATGAAGGCGCTGCTAAATTGCAGTGTGAGAATTCCCAAGGCAAAAAAATAAAACCCAAGAGAATGCACAGACCCCCAATTTGGAATACAAATTACAATTGGCAGTCACGCGCCCCTTTGAAAATATATTCCAATGGTATGCAGCAGAGTAGAGTTCCGTTAGATTATCAAAATACATGCTCAGTATTTCCCTTTTTAAAGCGGGAGGATGGACTATACGCCAGTATTGACTCCCCGCTTACTCCCACAATATGCACACTATGATTTGGAGCTATATCCCAATTACTATTGTAACTAATGTAGTATTGTAACTAGAGATATGACGTAGAGTATGTGGAAATGGTTGTTGCCATGCTGTGAAATGCTGTCGCTCTAAGAGTTAATACATAAAAGCATTGTCATGAGATGGATTCGGTCCCAGAGATTTCAACTATTAAGTATCAAACGGAAAGCAATTTTCCACCTATTTTCAATCCTAGTTAGTCTATAATTAAAGACTGGCTCTTGTTTTAGATGGGTTTTGAGATTAATAGTTTTTAAAGTTTTAAATGCCTCCTAGGAATAATGTATTCTTTGTCTCTTGCTAGGTGTCCGAATAATAAGTGTCATTTTTCGAGATAATTCTAAGCACCTAGGATAATAATTTATACTCTAGTCTCTTGGCATAAATAGTTAATTTTTTCCAACGGTATGCACTCTACTGTATTGATACTGTAAAATGGATGTTATTTTTAAATCATTGCTAAACGTAGCAATACGGATGAGTTCCTTTATTATTCGCTGTAAGCAAAGTTTATCGGAAGGTAGATCTAGCAATTGTTAACCATATAATAGTTGTAAAGGCCTGGCAAAGATTTAGGATGTAGTAGGGAAAGGGCATATATTCATCTTGGCATCAAGTTTAACTCATCCCATCTTATAAATCATTCATAGGTTCTTAAAGCAAATGTGACTACTCTCGGATCACTGGTGACGTAATAAAGTGATATCATCAATTCACACCTATGGATTTTTCTGTTAACTTTTGGTGCCTTTTTCTTTTTACTTACAAAGCACATCCTCGACGAAGGCTACTCGGGGCGCTAATTCATCTCTATTTTTCGAAAAAGTAGTTTAGAAAAGACATTAGGTAAATGCTCGATGAGAGACGGATGGATAGATAAATGGATGGATGGACCCATTATGTTGGGGTTAATTCTCGTCAATGCAATCCTTTTAATTATAATCTTCATCCGCTGATCGTACCATTTTCCTTGACTAGATCATGGGTCGCGTCATCAGGGCTCAAAGAAAGGGTGCAGGTGGCATCTTCAAGTCGCACACTGCTGGTCGCAAGGGTGCTGCCAAGTTCCGTAACTTGGATTTCGCAGAGCGCAAGGGATACATCCGTGGTATTGTGAAGGAGATTGTCCATGATCCCGGACGTGGTGCTCCCCTCGCCAAGGTGGTGTTCCGTGATCCTTATCGGTAAGGAATCTGGCCAAGATGATTTTCATCAATGGATGGGGGGGTTAGGGATCTTGGTGATTGAATAATGTTATCTTTTATTTTAGGTACAAGCTCCGCACTGAGACTTTCGTTGCTACCGAGGGTCTCCACACCGGCCAATTCGTCTACTGCGGTAAGAAGGCTGCTCTCACTGTCGGAAACGTTTTGCCCGTCTCTGCCATGCCTGAGGGTACCATCGTCTCCAATGTTGAGGAGAAGACTGGTGACCGCGGAGCAATTGCCCGCTGCTCCGGCAACTACGCCACCATCATCGGCCACAACCCCGAGACGAACAAGACGCGCGTGAAGCTTCCGTCCGGCGCAAAGAAGGTGATCAGTGGCGATGCTCGTGCCATGATCGGTATCGTTGCTGGTGGTGGCAGAATCGACAAGCCGTTGTTGAAGGCTGGTCGCGCTTACCACAAGTACCGCGTGAAGAGGAACGCATGGCCCAAGACCCGTGGTGTGGCCATGAATCCTGTCGACCATCCTCACGGTGGTGGTAACCATCAGCACATTGGTCACGCCTCAACCGTGTCCCGCTTTGCTCCTCCTGGTCAAAAGGTGGGTTTGGTTGCTGCCCGTCGCACTGGTTTGCTCCGTGGTACCAAGAAGACCACCAACAAGGATCAATAAACGTCTATCTCCTTGTTCGCTCTCCTTTCCCGCCTCCCCTTGTTCATTTCCTTCGATTTTTTCCCCTAAAAATAAAAATGGGAATTTTTTTATTTTTTCAAAAGTGTGGGAGTGTCTCCGATTTTTTGAAGACCCTCAAAACCACCATACCTTATTCTTGAATGACAGAGTGGGCCGATAGGTGGCGCAGTGTGCCATTTTACAACCTCTTGAAGTTATCGCAATAGAGGGCAAAAGGATTGAACAAAGTTGGTTTCATTGTGGCATCCTGATACTCAAGGGCAGCAGGAATGGAACGGCCAAAACGCCGGATTGAAGCCGTCAACTACTCAGATAAACCGCAATGGCGGCGAAAATCCGATCCTTCGAATCCACCTCCATTGTCACAGAAGAAATCCCCGGCTCCAACCAATGTAAGGGAATTAAGAGTAAGACCACCTGCCAAGCGCGATGAAAAGGAGTCGCCGAAGGAGAGAGAGCGGAAAGAGCCTTTAAAAGGGCGCCGAGTTCATGGCGGTAAGAATTAATATGGGGTTCACACGAGCGGATTCCAAAATTACTAATGGCGACTATGTTCGAATTGCTTTTCTTAATTGGTAGATGTCCAGAAATTCTTCTGGGCTATAGAGCGCAAAGATTCCAAATCCGTACGCCATTTTCTCCAGTCTCACCCGCGCTTCAACGTGAACCAGCTCTGGGATTCGACGATTTTTGACACACACTTCACATGGGGCCCCCTCCACGCGGCCGCATTCGAAGGCTCGATCCGTGTAATAAGGGTTCTCATGGAATTCGGAGCCGAGGTGGATCTGAGAGACACATGGTACGGAGGCACACCACTGGCTTGGGCAGCCTACGCAGGCCATTTTGATGCAGCCCGCTTGTTGATTCAGTCAGGTGCCGACAGAAATGCAAAAAACGACCATGGTCAGATCCCGGCTGACTTAATTTCGGAACCGGATGACCCACGGTGGGAAGGCATTTTAACGCGATTAGATCTGGTGATTCGATTTTTATTACATATCCATAGCGGTGCGCGTGCGTAGATATACTAATATAATTTTTATTCTCAGGCGAGTGAGGAGGAATCGGAGAGCGAGGACGACTCCAGTGATGAACAAACGCCAGAGGTGACATCTGTACAGAACACAGCTACACCAACACCAACACCAACCTCGACATCGGCGCCGACACAAAAGATTACTCTCCCTCGTTTCCCTGAGATTGAGCCGGATTCGGTAAGAATACAAATCCCTCATCTCTAGCGCCGACCCTAATGTGTATCTTTCCGCTAGGATGATGAATGGGAGGAGCACGAGAAATTGCAAAGAAACGGCATTGAGTATGGTGTGGGAGACTTCGTCTACATATGCTCGCCGGAGGATGCAGGGAACCAGGTGATTGCCCTAATAGAGGAGCTGATGACGGATCAAAAGTATGAAGTCGATAACTTACCGCCAGTGTCAGGATGGGTCTCTCGTCCCCAGAATTAACTCGCCTTTTTTTACCTTTTTCTTTTTGTTAGCGGTAAGCAATATTTCAAGGGCACGTGGTTCATTCGGCCAGATCAGGTATTGCAAAATTGGCAGTCCACTTTCGCGAATCCCTTTTCATGACGGTTCCCATATTCGCTCTCTTGTAGATTCCGTACATCACTGAGCAACATCCTCGCCATCCGCGCGAAGTTCTCAAGCAAGTCGGCCCACGTACCCACACATTTGCCCACCTCGCCCCCTCGTCGAAGAAGTGTTATGTAATGCATATCATCGACTATGCCAAATCCAAGCCCGACGGCTTTTCGCCTGAGCACGTGTATTTCTGCGGGGCAAGCTGGTGCGAGGAAACAAGGATGCTGCAGCCAATCAAGGCATGGAAGAGAGGGGCGTATGTGCCTGAGGCGACATTTCCCGTGAGTTTGGTGCCGCGGATGGAGCGTGGAAGGGATGGCAAGAGAAGGAAGAGCGACGGGATTCTAGAGATAGAGGGTGCTTTGGCGCAGTGGCTAGATGGCAAGCAGAATGTCCGGCTGGGACCAGACGATACGAAGACGAAAAAGAAAAAGGGGAATAAGCAGGAGCAGCCCATGGACTATGTGATGGACGCCATGGATGCGCGATCGCCGTTGGGGGCACGCGGGAGAGTGCGCGGGCCGCGAGACAGGTTCGGCGAGATGGTGATGAATGTGGAGGCACGAGGCGCATTCAACGCGGTTGACTTTGGGGAGGCCAATTCGCTGGCCTCTCTGAAGCTCGGCAAGGACTTCAAGATGCTGTGTGAGATTGCCATCGAGACGGATGACCGCTATCTGGCCATGTCGCTGGACACTCGAGTGTATAGCGCGTATACACTGTCCATTGGGGCGGGGGCCCATGCAATATGTATTGTCCCCTTGCTGGCTCCCGTGCTGGGGCGGTACCGGGACAAGATCGCGATGACGGTGGTGCAGGATGGCCGCAGGGTCCATGCGGTTGGCCAGGGCCCCTGGGGCAGAATCTCGAGACTGGGCCGAGGGGGCGGTGAAGAGTCACCCGAGAAGGTCGAAAGCGTCGAGGGAAAGGACGAAAGGGGGAAGAGGGGGGAGGGGGTCGAGCCCAATGGTATGACTGCAACGCCGCTCGCAGGAAACGAAGTGTTTGGGGAGATGTTTCTCTTCTCGGTGCCGCCCATTGGCGTGTCGACGGTGGAAATCTGGGTGAGCGCCCCCCTTGGTTCCGACGCTCTCTCTCAAGCCTCCAATTTGCCCGGGTATGTCGCGGGGATGGTCACGCAGCGTTATTGCCTCTTCGTGTATCGGTGAATTTCACCTGCTTACGCGATTTTTCCTCTTTTTTTTTTTTCCTTTTCGCTCTTGCTATTTTATTTGAACTTGTGTGTATTGTAATTTTTTTTAGTATTTCTCCTGTATTTTGCGTTTTGATTTATTCCATTTACTCCCCGACCTCCTTCCATCTTCACCTCTCATACTGCTTACATATCCCTTTCCGTTTCTCTATTTCTTCTTTTTTTCTTTTTCCTTTCGCCCTCGTCCAGTTTGCTGGTGATGCAAGCTAATTAGAAAACAAATGGATAAAACTATTTTATATCATATCAAGAAAGGCAGAACAAAAAAAAAACTCAATGGATTAAACCGGAGAAAAGAAATCTACAACAAAAGGAAGAAGAGTAAAGAGTAAAAGTAAGAACAGAATAGGAAAAGGAAAATCATTCGATGGAAAGAAGATAAAAAAGGTAAAAAAGGCAAAGGAGTGGAATGAGTGAGAGCGTGTGCGTGAGATTACAGCAAAATTACAAAGTTTAAAAAGAAAAGGGAAAAAAAAATGAATGGAAGGGGCATATAAGAAGAGCAATGAGGTGGAAATAGGAGGAAATAGATAGATAAAGAGATAGATAGATAGACAGACAGACAGACAGATAGATAGATAGATAGAAGTGGATATACTGCAAAAATAAAGAGGTATAAGCGGCAAGCGCATGTGTTTTAGAGCGGATGCGAGGAAGAGAAGGAGGAGAAGGAGCAGAAGAAGGAAATGGGAATAGAGGAGGCAGAGAGAGTATGAAAGCAACCAACCATCAAGTGAAGAACAGCTTTAGAAACCCAAACAAAGAAAAATAATTAGAGAGCGAAAGGGGCGGATAGGTAGACAAATAGATAGATAAGTTAGGCGGGATGGATCGTGGATCGAGATAAAGATAAAGGGATAAATAAAGGAGTGGAAATGCAGGATGGAAGTGTGTGTGTGGGGGGGGGGGGAACGAAATTTGCCATTTCGTCAGTAGGGGTTGCCCGGGGCTAATCTCGATGCCGGATGGTTTCCTTCATGAACTTCAAGAATCGGCCACCGTACTCTACCGGAGGTACCGCCGAGATTCCTTTTCTGTCCTGCCGGAGTCCCTTCCAAAAGCACTCGGCCCGCTTTGTCAAGTTAAATGGCGTTAAAATGTCAATGATGCCCAGATAGTAGAGCTCTCTTCCCGGCAGGTTACGCTCATCCGTGGACATGAATCCCCCCTCGTCCGCATAAAAGCAGCAGCGAGCTCGTTCCGGCGCGGCCGCTAGAGGGAGCTGCTCGTGTGTGACCCGCACGGGGTCCGAGGCCACCACGGCACGCCGAAGGGCCGACGCAGTGGAGTTTTGGGCGTTGGTGGGGGTCCGCTGCAGCCTCCGCTCCTCCTTTTTATGCTGGGGCTGCTGCTGGTGCGGTGATGAGGGTGAGGGGCCGTCGGTGGGCTCGAATAGCCACAAATTCTTTTCTCGCAGATTGTCTCGGTTACCCCTCATACGGTCATGCACTCCGATTAGGAGCGAATAGTCCATGATGTTCAAGTTCTGCAGTAGCCTGACGTCCCGTTCCAACTGCCCCACGAAGACTCGACGCTTCTCTGGCCCTAATTCGAGGCATTTTTTGCGGGCCAGCCAGTTGAGATCCTTCATCACCGCACGCGGATTCTCTCTGCACTCGGCCTCGGGAAGTTCTCGGCCAAAGGTAGAGCCCTTGAGGTCGTAGGTCTCGTGGATATCTTTGTTGGCCGGGAAGACATTCTGCATCACCACAAAGTGGATTTTACGGCCATGCGGGAGTTTCACGCGGTGGAGCCCATAGTAGCGACACAGAAGCGTGTTGGGATTCTCCTTCACGTGCTAAAAAGGGACAAAAAGGAGGCAGAGACGTGAGGGTGAGTACGCTGGAGAGCCGGGTGTAAAGTGTTCCTCCTCCTTCCTTACCTCGTAATATTGCTTCAGTATTTTTCTCATCCACTTGTGCTCCGAGTGGTGGATCGTTTTGATGATGAAACGGTAATCCTGCGAATAGTAGAAGAAGGCACCGCTCTTACCGGCCGAGCTCAGCTCCGAAAGCACATATTTATTCGTGAGAGCCACCAGATAATCTGCAGGGTGGATTCCAAAGAGTTCACGTAGGTGCCGGAACACCCAGGGGGCATAGTCCTTGAACTTGAAGTCATATTTCACCGAGGGTGTCAGCTCGTTGCCCTTGCTGTGATGGTCATGGAAAAAAGACAAGATCGGGGGTAAGTAAGTCTTCTCTACAATGCCGAAAGGTCCACGGTAACTCACATATCAAACGTCATCTTATGCGCTGCGGAAAAATCCTCGTTGTTCAACACTCGCATTGGTTTTGCAGTACATCTCGACACCGAGATTCGGATGCCCGTGAGCATGTTGTACATGAGAACATAATTTACATGATCCTCCCCAATCCGCGTCCCAACAAGAACCTCATCCTCGGCCTGTTGTTTCCGCTGTAGTAGCTTCGAGAGACGCCTAGCCTTTCGACGAGCCAGCTCTTCCTGGAGCTGGCGGAGATCGTCCCAGTCGGGATTGACTTTACGATGGAGATCATCGTCGGGATTGTAGGTGTTGCGACGATGAAGATGGCGCGGAGCGGCTGCCTCACCAGCGGAGGTGTTGGAACGGGAGATGCGTGATGAAGGCGCCACGTACGTGGCGGAGCGAGAAACACCGGCAGGAGCCTTAAGGGGTTTAGCTACAGGGGATACAGATGCAGGGGTAATGGGAGCAGCAGGCTCGGAATCCTTTCGCTTTGGGGTGCCTCCCTCGGCTCCCAGTCGGGGAGATGAAATCTTGGGATGAAGAGACTCAACCTCGTTGATGTAGGCAAAATCCAGGGTGTGAAGAGGCGGGGTCGTTTCGCCATTCATCTTTTCTATGTGTACTTCATCCATCCCTGGAGATGGCTCAGTGTGGAGGGTGGCGAGTTTGGGGGTGCCATTTCCATTAATAAGCTTCTCGTTATTGGACACGTAGTGTGCATGATGGGCCCGAGGTGGCTGCTTGTTCGTTGTGATCGCATTCGCCACGGCTGTCATGGGAAGAGTAGTGTTGGGACTAACAGTATTGCGGGTGTTAGCCATGGCCCCAATCATGGGAGGAGAGGAGAAAGGGTGGGTGAGTGGGAGAGGGAGATAGGGGGATATAGGGGAAAAGCGGGAAAAATAAACAAGAAACCAAACAGCAATGAAGAGAAGGGGATGGCCCTTGCTACCACAAAAAAGGGGGGGAGCGAACAAGAAATGCAAATGAATCCCAAAGAAAAGATTTAATTAACAAAAAAAAGCAAAATGGAAATCTTTCAAAAGCAGGAAAAATGTTATTTTCTATTTTCTCCCTAAAAGAAAAACAGAAAAGAAAAATCGCTCGGCTCCAAAGAAAAACGCTCGGAAAGGACAGTGGCGGTGTTCGAAAACAACATACTGCTGAGCCCAAAAGGATAGGGATACAAATTAGGATAGAAATGACTCTGTTAAGACAAATAGCACAACATAATTCTTACAAGGAGATAACATAATTCTGCAAAAGGGAGGAAAAAAAAACAAATAGGCCAATAGGAAAAAAAAAATAAGGTAAAGAGTAGATAATAAAAACAACGGGATAGAGTTAAAGGGATGAGGGGTGAGATTCAAAATAAGCAAGGATATGTATACTAAACACTGTTTCACAGATTGACGTGTTAAAAAAAACAATCGTATTGAAGCCAGAATACAATATTTTTTTCCCACTTTCCTCGTCTCTCTGTGTCGACGTGTTGTTATAAATAGAAAACGTACTTGCAATGCGTGCTAATTAAAATTCCATGTTGCCCACCATAAATTCTTCATATGAGATACTGTTGGTTGAAAAGCGTCGCCCTATATTCCGTTCACCCATCTCATCCTCCTCGATCGACTCTAGTTCCTCGTCCTCATCGCTGGGTGCCATATAGCTACGGGCATAAGAAATGAAAGGATTAATACCGCCCTCGAGCCTTCCGCCGGGACGCAGAGGGAAATTACCTTTGGGTCTTCAGTGTGAAGAACACTATCCGTTTTAACTTTTTGTTAAAGAAGAAGTAGTTAAACGACCAGCTATAAGCAAAGGCATGTTAGACTACATCCGGGCTGGAAAAAAAATATGGCAAGTTAAAAGCGCTAACATACATGGCGCCCTCCTCTCGATTCGGATCGCCCTCGTGGTCGGGATTATACGAGTAAACATCACACTCATCCAGCCCAATAACGCTATCCACCACATCCCACAGCCGTAACTCCGTCACCACGCGTTCATGCCCACCCAAATTAAACAGCGTAGTTTGCACGGAGTTCATGACCATCGGCACAGACGGCTGCTTGCTGAACTCTTCAGGTTTAGCGTCGCTAAAGTCGTAGTCCGGAAATGCAGCGTTGAGGGTAGCGATGAGGAAAAAGAGGGTCTTGCGGGAGCTGGCCTCGTTCATGGGGCCAAACGGGGAGACAATGTGTCGAAAATGGTCTTCTGGGGAGGCGGAGCGGGCCATCTCCTCAATATACCGCATCTCAAGCTGCTTGTAAAGCCGCTTATCAGAGCCGGCACTTTTACCTGGAAAAGAGGCAAAAGGTCTGAGTTGATAGCTTTCTTTTTTGTCATCCAAACTGAATTAAGCACACACAAGAATAGGCCTCCAATCGTGCATTTACTTTGCATTCGGCACTCTCCAGAGAATTTAAAGCTCGATTTATTGCATCGAATGCTGGCACTTCTAAATATTTCATCTCGTCACAATGTGTAGGTTTGCTTGGGGTGTGCTTATTTAAGTGCGGGGACGCGGATTGAACTCTCAAGATGTCAGGATTCAACGGTCGGATGTAATTCTAAAGCAAATATACAAACGCATCAGCATCGTGCGGGGGCCATTGTTCCAATCTAGTTGAGCAGAAAAACATCTGGAAGACATATATACTTCAAAGAAGTTCGGCAGCCTGAAGGAGAACTAGATCGCCCAAACAGTCCGATCGAGATATGTGGACAATAGGTTGGAGCTTTATGCGGTCACCTATATGTCACGCGAAGATAAAAGCGTTAAAAAAATACCCCGCTTTGTCTCGAAAAGCGGAGCTCCGATCTTACAGATCTTGAGCTACAGGCGCAAGCTTAAGGGGGAGCCGTAGTGTCCAAATGAGGGGAGGCTATGGAGCGCTGCTTGTTGAAATTAGAGAGTTGGAAGAGTAGTAGTAATGGAGATGGGATGGAACGGAAGAGAAACGCCCCCCTCCGAGCGACTCCCGCAGGAAAAAAATGGTGATCGGGTGACGTCACACATGTGTGGCCAAATCAGTATGCACAACGAGATCACGCTCATCATCCGGCCTGGCAATTCAAGCAATCTCGTTCTCAATTACTTTATATCTACCAACCCGTCATTCTAGGGTGTCCCAAGCATTAATATCACGTATGCGTTAAAAACGAGGCCAACAACGGGTGCTTACCGTGATTCGGAACTCCACGGTGCTCTCTGGCATGCTAATCGACTTGAAGAGGGTTGCATATCTAAGCCAAACCGTGCCATGAGTGAATATTCCCTTTCTCCTCCTTCTCCCCTGGCCCCCACCAAGAGGCAAGCCAAAGCTCAGAATTCCAGATTTTACCTTGCGGCTTCCTTCTGATACAGCATCACCCGGTGGCTGCAAGTGTGTCCCCAGCTCTCGCCCAAGGCCGGCATCAACTTTCCCCGGTCCCCTCCGGCTCCTCCGCCATTTCTTGCCACCATTTGGTTGACGGCCACAACCGCAACGTCTAACTGCCCTGCTATCGATGCCAGCCGTTGCGCAAGCCCATTCACAATTCGGGCGCGGTGAGCCATATCGAGAAAATTCTGCCTAAATGGGAACGCAACGCTGTCAACGACGATAAGCTTTGCATCGAGCGAGGCAATTAGCGTGGGGAGAAGGTGCGTAAGAGCAACCAGCTCAGCCGGGGTGGAAGCCCGATAAACGTGTATGTTGGAGAGGATCTCTGTCGAAGATAGTTTAGGCTCTGGTCGGAAAAGTAGTCCAGCGAATGAGGATAGGGGAGCACCTCGATAAGAAAATCACAAAATAAATACCCTCCAAGTTATCTTCTTCAATCCGCTTATTCACGCGCGCAACCAAGGTTTCGGTGATCTGTGACATTCTTCGTGCTATGAAGCTTCCCTCAGAATCTAGGATCAAGCCAAAATTCATTAGCCATTCGGTCATCTACCCTAGCCAGCATTCCAATCCAACTCCACCTATATAAATAGCCGCTTTACCCAGGGCCTGCACATTCGCACATACATTCATACAAAAGTTGGTCTTCCCACTTCCGTTTTCGCCACACACTTCCGTCACCATTCCACACTCCACTCCTCCGCCCAACATCGCGTCGATGGCATTACACCCTGTTTTAATCTTCGCTCTCCGTTTTGCAGCATCTAAAATCTCAGCAGCATCTCGAGTAACCAGCGGAGGCGGCATCCGATACTCTAGAATTAATGCCGCATCATCAAGGCTTATAGAGAGCTCTTCGCTAAGCGCCTTTGTGCTGGTGGAGTCCAAGTCGCGTAAGGAGTAATAGCCATATTGGATCAATTTTGAGCGCAGGTCAGGTGAAATGGGAAGTGTAGTTATAAGCCGACTGCTCATTTTTTTCGCATGAAATGAAAATATCACGCCTAATTAGTACAATATTTACAATTTAAAAATGCTGGTAGAGTAGTTCGAAGGCAACGTGAACAACGACTGTGATTCAAGTTGAATCCATGACTACTTTGTGGCTCATGGGCACAGTCACATATTAAACAAAATATTGCCAAACGAGACGACACACCGCTAGGATTCTGCCCTCCCCCTCTCATTTCCACCCCACACCCCCTCACCCTCTCTCGTGAAATCACTTTCAACATGGGCAAATCGGCTAAATTCTATAAGCGCATTCGCAAACCCAGCGAAATCTCCTCCCAGGAGCCCAAGCCCATGGATGACGATCTCGACTTGGGGGGCACAAAGAGCGGCGGAATTTCCAAGCGCAAAGCCAAGAAAACGAAGCAAAAGACGACGAGTGGGATGGCGATGGCGATCGATGAGGCACCCGCCTCCAGCATGAAGAAGCCCGTAGGTAAGCAGGAGAAAAAGAACGAAACCGGACCCAAGCGAGACTATGTCGATTTATTATATGGCAAGAAAACGAGTCATAGGAAGTAAGCCATGTATTGTACTATTAATACTTGTAAAGAATTAAATTGCATATCTGAAGAAGAGTGACACTAGAAGAGGTATTTGACATAAAGGCTAATGGAAGGAAAAACAAAAATACAGCATTACAAAAAAAAAGATCAAGTCAAAAAAAAAAACTAGTGTAAAATCACATAGGTGAAACAAATATTATATACTATACTCAAGAAAGGGGGGGGGGAAGAAAAAGGATATACATCAGAAATTTCCCAATGCCATCATATACAAAAAAGGACACTTGGGAAGCGGAAGGCATTATTAATAGAAAGAAAAGAAAAATGTAATGAGCAAAAAATAACTATACAAAATATAAGGCGATGAACGGGAAAAGGGGAGGGAGGGGGAGGGAGGGGAGGGGATGCGGGGCCAATGAGAGTTATTATTAAAACCAATAAAAATATTATAACAATAATAAGTAAAGGGGGAAAAGCAAAAAAAAATGTACAAAACATAGGAACCAAGTCATTCGGACCACACCACGGTAAACTCCTTGTTCCCCATGAACACCGACCTTGGCAGCTCGGTCTCGTGCCAAGGGCGGAAGGGCCGCTTTCCATCGTCCTGGGACAGCTTCTGCAAGAGTAGCGTGGCGGTGACGGTGTCGATCCAATCCTTGGAGGGCACGACGAGGGTTTCGTTGGGTTTGTTGCCGGCGGCTGAGAGGAAGGTGATGGCGGGGCCGCCGGTGGAGGCGCGGCGGGACCATCTTACGTGGTCGGCATGGAGGGGCTCCGAGGCGGAGTTGGGGGTGGACAGCGAGCGAGGTCGCCACTCGCCGGCGAGCGCTTCGTGCTGCTGGTTGAGGAGGAACTCCATTCCTCGCGGCGACGTCATCTTGCGCCGCTTCTCCCCTCCGCCTAGCCCGCCGCCAAGCCCACCGCCGGGATGGGTGGTGGGGGTGAGGGGCGGGGAGTGGATGGAGGGCCCCGCGCCGCGGGCCTTGCCCCACCCTCTGCCCAAGCCACACCCCACCTCCTCCTCCACTTCCTCCATGTCGATCTCGTCCTCGCCGTAGCGGTCGTCCTCCGTCTGCTCGTCGGTGGACTCGGTGTCCGCCGCATGCTCCATCCCTGCCGTCCCGCTGTCCACCCGCTCCATGGGGCTCGCCCTTCGATACGCATTCGCCAGCGCCGAGGTCCTGCGCCGCTTGCTGATCATGGGGACGCGGAGCGATGGGTTCCCGGGCGGCGTGCTCAGCAGCAGGCACCCGAACCCGGGGTCCGAGGGGTGGAGGCAGGAGGCGGGGAAATCCGGGCCGAACAGCGGCACCAGCTCCTTGCGCAGCACAAAGCAAGTGCGGCGAGCCAGCATCTTGGCGTACTCGTACTGGATCCACGTGCCCTGGATCTTCAGGAACCCGCCGCGAATTTTCTTGACGTTGAGCTCGGGGTTCGAGTCCACCATCTTGACGATATCGGCCTTGGAGTTGCCCAGAGCCTTCCAAATGCCCGTGAAGTGGACCTCGCCCGTCTCGCGATCCCACATGATGGTGTGGTCGCCCTCGGGAAGCTGGTACTCATAGACTATGGGGCAGAAGGGGGGGGGGGACAAGCATTAGGCGAGATTCAAGGAGGCCTCGGGGCGCATTGGCAGAAGCCCCGGGGCCCAGGCATTCTCTGCGCTCGAGGGGTGAGGGGGGAGCGGGCGCTTACCAGGTATATAGCCGCGTGGGTCGAGCGACGTCGCGTATTTCGCTAGCTTGACCCTTCCGACCTTGACGCCGCCTCCGGGGAAGGGGCGGAACCTCGGGGGGTCGCGGTTCTCGGGTGCTCGTAACATTCACGCAGAATGGGATTCACAAATCACTAGCAGTGTCAGGAGGAGAGTATAACAGTTATGAATGATGAGGTTAAAAGTGTTGAGCTGCAGAGAGCCGAGTTCGCATTCTAATGGCAGAGGCGCTAATGGGGAGGGAGAGAGGGGGCAGGGGAGTCGATGAAGGCAATCAGCGAAGGGGGGAGAGGGTGGGGGAGGGGAGGGGGGAGAAAGCGTAGGAGGGCCAGAGAGCAGAGAAGGTCGGGAGAAACTGAAACTAGTTAAATAATAAATAATAAATATAGCCCAAAGGAAGCTTTCAAATAAAAGAAAAATTAAAGAAACGAGCTAGGAAAAAAAGGAGGGTGGGGAGAAACATAGGGATAAGTCACGTCCATCAATTTTTTATTTCGATTTGTCTCAATACACCTGAACAATAAACCTTTTTTAGGCATTGTTAATAAGGGTAGCTATTTTAAACTTCCTGCGGGCCAAACCCATCCACCCCTCCCCCGCGAGGGCCCAGCACCCGCTGACAGCGGCGTGACATGGCCACGCATGAGCTGCGCAATGTCGGCATCATTGCTCGCCCAAGCCCTCGCCATCCGCGGCATCGGCCGCCCCATGACCACGCGGGCGAGGAGGCGGGGCCCAGAGGCAACCTAAAGCCCAACTAGCTCTGCCCCGCCCTTTTTTGCACCCGCCATGTGACCCCAAGCTTTTGTTGGCCACTCGACCCGCCGGCAAGCTGTCTAGGCCGAGCAGAATTCGGCGGTTTCAATCCTAATCCGCCCTCCGCCCGAAGGGGCCGCGTCCCGGTTGCGCGGCACGCCGCTGGAGTCCCAGAGCGGGCCAGGGGTTAAGAGAGCGAAACGGGATGTGTGGAACAGGACGCCTCTTTGCTTGCGTTTGGGGCAAGCCTCCAAAGCCGGGCCTGAGAAACAGGGAGGCGGGGCGGGCGGCTTGGGCGCGTTCCCATCGACTTGTCTTGGCTCCAGCAAGAAATCAAATGATCCACCCTCCCCAATCCCTTCCGAATCGGCCAAACGGGAGGGCTGCTTGCCGAGCCAATCTCGCCATCGATCCGCCCAGGTGACATAATTTATTAGCCCTCAGGGAGATCGGGCCCTGGTCCGCTTTTGGAAGATATTTAATTTGCTCTCTTGCGTGTGTTTGGCCCGGCAATTTCCCAGACGGAAAAACAATCGCGCCATGCCAGATTGCTTCGCAATCCGGAACGCTCGCCTTGTTCTAAATCCAATCCTTCGCAACATTCGCGTCGAACAAGTTTGGCGGCTCACTAGAGAGACCATGATAATTTATTGTACACGTCGTTACCCCCAAGCCTCAGAAGTTTAGAGAGTGTGAGAAGGATGAGAGAGAGAGAGGGAGAGGAAGGTGGGGGAGAGAGAGAGAGAGAGAAAAAAAGAACAGCTTACACCAAGAAGCGGAAAAGAGAAGCAATGCAAAAATAAGAGGGTTAATAAAAAGAATCCATATCAGCAGCAAGATATAATAAAAATTAAAATAAAGATACTATATATATATGTATGTATATTTATGTTTATATAGGTTCATAAATTTATATATATAGAGGACGGCGAAGTCCATCGTAGCTCCTCTTTTGGAACCATACTCACACACACACAAACATACATACGCTATGAGAGATGAAAACCCCCTTGGCCCTCCCTCATCCCCACCTGCAATCGCTCGCGCATCACCTGCTTGGATGAGTATTCGGGGAGTTTCAGGTAGTTTACACAGGTCATCACTGAGGGGAGATAGTCATTGGCCGTGAGCGGGGGTTCATGGGGCCGGCGAACGATGGTGAAGGGTGGGTTCAGGCTTTTAAATCCTAAAAGATGAAAAAAAAAGTACCAGAAAATTAGCCATTGGATAAATGGCAGTCCCCCAGGATGGCCTAAGTTCAAGAGGAAGGGAAGGGGGTGCATACCGCCAATGGGCAGTTTAGGGCTGCCAGTGATAAACTGCAGGAATTCTCGGCGCTCCTTGATGTCAAACTCCGTCATCAGTTCCACCAGGTGTTGCACGGGACGGCTGCTCAAGGTGTAGCCGTGGTCGGCCTTGATGGCATCCTGGATGGTCTCCTTGGACCAATCCTCGGGAGCCCGCCCAAAGAGTGCTGCCAGCTCCTCGGCCGTGAAGATGCGCAGATCACGGACGGGGAACACCGTGTCGAACCCCTTTCGAAACGCCGCTATCTGGTTTGCTACGCCCGTCCCGATGGTGTAGTCGACAACTAGGGAGATGTACTCCTCAATGTTGTCCATGCCCACATCGATATTCGTTCCACCAGGCTGGAAACAATAAAAAAAACCACACAAGAGACAGGTTAGCAAGGGTTCCGCCACGAGGGAATCAAATAATACACGGTAACAACCTTGAGCTCAATCTCTGGATATCCCGGCGCAGTGAAGTTCAAGCAGAACTCTTCCAAGCTCAGCCCGCTCAAGCGGAGCTCGCTCAGCATCTCCTGTTTTTCCTCAGTTTTCAGGTCAGCGCGCCGCAGGATCCGCTTCTTCTCGTCGACAAAGAACTTCACCTCTTCCAGCGATCTCCCAAGGGTCTGATCGACGCTCCGCAGCAGGCCAATGCTCCGCTTCACCTCCTCGCCGAGCACCATCTGCAGAAAGAGGGGGTGGAAGGGGATATCGATGATGCGTGAGTCGAGAAGCGAACGCGCAACGAACTGGCCCAGCGCGAAGAACAACTTGATGATCTTACTGGCCTCGTCCCGGCCGTCGCCCTCCCCACCCGATGGGCTCGCGGGCAGCGGGCGGGGGAAGAGGCCCCGCTCCGAGTGCACATAACTGCTCTTCGGGTCACGCCCATCATCCCGCCACATCTTGACCGCCTTTCGGCAAAACTCCCGCGACACCACCGCGTAGAATTCCAGCGTCGGTCCCAACCCGGTCCCCACCTCCTCGAAATACTCCACCTCCAGCGCCGCCGACAGCCTCCCGTAGAGCTCGAGCACCCGGATTGCGCTCTCAAGCATCTTGTGCCGCGAGATCCGCACTTTTTGCCGTTGAACCCGGCCCAGGAACACGTGCGAATCATCGTGCCGGGAGGCATGCAAACTCAGCACGTCGTTTGCGTGGTTTTGTTGGTGAAGCTGTTGCCAGCGGGCCATGGACCGGGAGTACCCGAACGAGGTGCTCTGCAGGAAGATGTAGCGCGTCTCGAAGGGGAAGAGAAAGGGATAGCCCCTCACCAGGTCGAAGCACCAGGCGGGAAGGCACGCGCTCGCCACAATCAGGGGCTCCTCCAGCTGGCGATTTAATTTCGCGGCCAACTTCCCGTTCACAAAGTCGTCCTGCGCCTCGCCCCGCTGCGCCTGAAAGGCGGCCAAAGCGCCCGCCGAGTTCGCCTCCACCTCAGCTCGGAGGGAATGAAGCACTCGCAGCAGTTTCAAGACCTTGGAGTACTCCGGCGGGCTCGACGGCGACTCTGGGACGTCCTCCTGCTGCGGGGAGGGTCGCAGGAGCTCGGGAGAGGGCGCGGGGCCGGGGACTTTGCGGTACCTAACCGTGTAGATGGTGGACCAGACGTTTCGGCTGCCGGACCCATGTTCAAGCTGGTGGATGGCGGCGTAGATGGTGGAGTCGAGATCCACCGGCATGCTGCTGTCGCCGACGGTAAACGCAAGGTGCCAGTCTTGCGAAGCGGACGCGCTGCTGGACGGCTGCGGCTCTTGAAACTGAGTGCCGGGCACATTAGAGCGGGAGCGTGAGGACGATGGGCGTGACAGAGAGGCCAGAGGGGAAGGCGTGGAGGGCCGGGATCGGGTCCGGCGGGTCGAGGTGGAGGTCGGGGTCGGGGTCGAGGAGGAAGAGCGCACCGGAGTTCCCGGCTTGATGTCGACCGGGGATGCGCCCTCGTCCTGCTCCATAGCATCCACATTCTCATCCACGGCGCTCTCCACCTCGTCCACCTCGCCCCGCGGCCTCACTCTCCTTTCGTCCGCCATTTCCGTGTCCACACCAAGTTGCATTTCACGCCGTTGCCTACTGCGTCGACGACCCGATGAGCGGCCAGTAGGGGAGGGATTAGAAGCGTGTGCTCCAGGAGCAGATGTGGACGAAGGGGCTTGGGAAGTTGATGACGAGGCCGAGGATGAGCTTGCAGTCTCAACTGCTGCCGGGGTGGCGATTCGGGGCTGCAAGTAGTCGGCCAGAACTTTGAAGGTTGCGATGGCATGCACCGACACCACCAAGTTCGAGTAGGGAGGCGGCACCTCCAGCCCCGGTTCCGCCACCAACTTCAGGCGCATTTGTTTGGTGAGCATCATCACGGGACTTCGCCTGGCCTCGTCGAGCACTGACTGGTAGGCCGTCACGACCTCAAATGACTCCAAGCGCCCTAGCAATTCTTGCAGACGCTTGACAAGCAAGGAAAACTCCTCGTGTCCGGTGGGCCTGTCCATGCTCGCAACACCGCTCTGGTCGCCCAAAAAGATCCCCATGAAGGCTCGTTGTCGATCTTCGAGCGGCGCCTTGGAATAGTCGTGTTCGTCAAGATACCCTAGCAGGGCCTCCATAAAGCCACTCTGGAGCAGCTCAAAGCACGACATTGAGTCGCGGGTCGGTGGAAAATGCTGCGCAATGCGATGAAGCACAGAGATCGCGCAGGGATCCGAGGCGGAGCCGCGTAAACTCGCAGAAAGCTGTTTCAGCTCGAGAAGGACGGCGGTCGCAGGGTGAACGTTGCCCTCACACTCATCTGGAAAATAAGCGTTGCGAAGAGCACTGGCCCGTTGGAGAATCAGGGCATAAAGCTGCTGATCGCGGGGCGAATCGTTGAATACAAGATGGCGAGCGGCAGGGGGGCTCTGTAGGCCGAGCCGCTCAAGGACCCGAAGGTTCTCCAAAAAGGAGCCTTGTTGTTGTGCATTCGTGGGAGGCAATGTGGAGGAGGTAGAGGGGGGGGAGGAGGGGGAGAAGGAGGAGGAAGAAGGGGCCGTCGCGCCCGAACTTACGCTAGCAGGATTTAATATTGCAAATGGGGTAGGTTCCGCATACGTCCCAGTAGCACCACTGTTCAAGGATGTTGAATCTTGAGTCTTGCCCTGGTCAATTGGGGCAGCCAAGGTTTGTCGGGTGCTCGCCTCTTCGATCAACCTGTTCATTTCAAACACGACCCCCTCCCTGCGAAAATAATAATGGTATACATCCGGCAGTTTTTTCATCAGTAGTTCGGCCAGCTGCAATGCACCCATGACTAAAGTCGGATATTCCTGTTGAGCTAATATTCCCGTGAGAAAACTGGCGAACGGCACATCTCGAAGAGATGCCTCGAGAACATCCGCATCCGAAAAAGTAACAAACTTGAGGAGGCCGGCCACCACCCGCTGGCGAATCTGTAGGTTGACCGTGGCGGAAAAGAGTTCCGAGAGCGTGGGGACAAGCACGCGGCCAAAGTGGCGGAGGATATCGGGCCGGGAGCGGAGGAGCTCCACGCGAGCGTCATTCTCAGCCTGCTGTTCAGGCGACAAATCTTGGCCAGGGTTCGCCATGTGGGTGGAGTTGATCGTAGCATGGGACAGATCAAAAAGGCCGTCTAAGAGGAATAGATATATCAAGCCCCGTTAGCCAGACCCTTCATCCAGTGGAATGCGCAGTGCTATTACTTTTGGGAAGAGAGGGCAAGAGTTCGCAAATCACCCCTAGCACTTCATACAATTGCTCACGCGGGCGATGGATAATATGTGCCTGTATGACGACAGGAGGAAGAGCACTAGAGATTTCGGTAGGGAACATGTGTCCGGTGATAACCTGGAAGAGCACATCGACGATATTCATCTCCAAAAGCTCGAAGCCGAGATTCGGAGAGCTGTGGGACACGACGTTAAGCAAACGAAGGAGTTGTGTGAAAATGGATGGGCTAGAAGAGAGGCAAGAAAAGGAGATAGGCAAAGACGGGTGAGGGGGGGGGGGATGAGTTTTTATTTTCCAATTTTTGCACACGCTTGCGAGATCTACTCCCACTTACCTGATAATCGCGTTACTACTTCTGGGTATAAGAAGTTCAATTATACTTTCTAAGAGTCCCTTTGAAATGATTGCCTAATGATCAAGTTAAAAAAACGAATTCCCTCCAGCAAACCAAAGTGGTGTAGTAATCACCTCCAACTGCCCTGCATTCCCCTTGAATGTATCAGCCAACCGTACAAAACATAGACACGTCTGCTCCACTACCCGTTGATCCGAAGAGTGCATGGTCTGCTCCAGTATAGGCACTACCTCACGCACAGATTCAAATGCATCCACATTAACACTCCGGCACATGTTAGCGGCGGTGGAAACCGCGGTTCGCTGTGTATGAGTGCTGAAGAAATCAAGGTACGAGAGAACAGCCCGCAACCCTCCCTCGCGAACAAGAGTGTTGGGATACTCGGTAGAGATTTTATCCAAGGTCTTTTCAGCAGCAACAACAAAAACAACAAAAAAAAAAGATCAGCACCAACATCGAGTGGTCCCCAGTCTAGAAGAATGCCAGCTTACACTAAGTGCCTGCTCTGCCAAATCAATGTATTGGATCTCCAGCAACTTCTGGCATAGTACCGGAACAGCGCCGCCATACACAACGGTGCCTGTTGATGCGGGGTTGGCCTCCATCAAATTGGACAGGCATCGACAGGCTAGTAGCATTAAATCGGGTACTGTACTGTCGCGCATCAGTGCAACCAGCTCCCGCACAAAGGGCTCGGCCCCAAAGCCTGCAAGGGAATCCTCCGTTGCTACGGAGAGAAGCTCAGCGAGCTCTTGTAGGGCAATGAGTTGCAGTGAAGGATCTCCGGAACGTAGAGTTTCAAGGAGTGTGCGATATTTCTGGGACTGGTGGAACCCAGGTGGACGAGGCCGCTTTGATTCTTCATCCTCATCCTCTTCACTCTCTTCCTCTTCTCCCCCCTCGTTCCCCCCCCCATCGGTGTCCTCCTCTCTCCTCTCCCCAGTGACCTCCTCTTCTTCCTCTTCTCTCTCATGTTCCGCTTCGGACATGGTGACATCCTCTTCCGCCATTCTCACTCGAACTTCATCATCCGCAGGCTTTCTACATGGAAAATTCAATGCCAAAGATTAATTCAACTATCGATTTCCAGAAATCTAATGCAATGCTATCCAATCTGTGATCCAATCCTAAAATCATACTGTTCCATTTTAGCTTTGATCAAGCGCGAACTTACTCTCTTGTTTGCTCTGAATTTTCGGCGCTGTTATTTAGAGGCAGACCAGCAAAAGTAGGCGGTTGGGCTGACCCCATTATTTTACAAAAGGGGAGATGAGTTCCTGCCCAATTTTCTTTTGCTTCAAGAGTATCAACAGGAAACCAAGAAAACGCCTTGGGGCTAAGGACTAAATAAAATGCCGCGCTTGTTACTAAAACGAAGTTGGATGAAGAGAAACCAAAGAAAAAAAAAGTAAAAAGGTGGCCACGAATATAGGAAAGGAAAAAAAGGTCACTAGGCTGGTACTACTTCGTGATCGCAGTTTACTAAAATATGAAGGTTTCAGACGGGTTCTTAAGATTTTCATACTTCATTAGCAAAGAAAATCAAAGAAAATAGTATAGCATATTCAAATTACAAGACTAGTGTATAACAAATACAGGAACACAGCGGGAAAAAAAAAAGAAAAACGAACTGAGTTTTGAAGGGGGGGTGCATTATTGCAATTTCTCCAACGCAGTCAACAGATTCGTCATGTCACTCTTGATATTCTGCGCGTATCTCACAATCTTTTCTTTCGAGTCCAGCACCTCGATGCTTTCCGTGTACGGGTTGTAGCGCACGCTGAATGGGCGCTCAAGCGAGTGTGCAAATTCGCGTACCTTCTCCTTTGCATCCTTGAAGGACTCAGCCACAAAGTAGACCTATACATCAATAAGAGGAGGGGTTTACTCATCACACCCATACTACGTCAGGAATCAAGGCAGCTTACGGGCTGGTAGTCGGTGATGGGGTATTTCTGCACGGCAACTTTAGAGGGATCGAAGGGACGCATTTCCGGTTTATCGGTCAGAGCATACTCCAGTTCTCCGAACGAACTCAGGAGACCAGCCCCATATGCTCGTACGCTTTCACCCTGCTTGCAGACCCCAAATTCAACGGTGAACCAATAGATGGTTGCAAGCTTCTCGATGTCTTCGTCTGAAGCGCCCAAGGAAGCGAGCCCAATCTCTTGCGAGAAGTCGGCGAAATCGGAATCGGCAAACAAGGGAGCATGGCCTAGCAGTTCATGGCATACGTCGGGCTCCGGGGTATATAGGGGTTTCGATGCGTGCCGGATGTATTGAGTGCTATGGAAAACTCGGAAAGCCAACCCATTCAAAAAGTCCCGGGAGGTCAAGAGCCCCATCACAGGTCGGAGCTGGAAGCCTGTGCAATCCTTCAAGAATCGAGACACGTCCTCCAGCTGCGGGATATTGTCCTCGCGGTAACCGCAATTTTGCTGTAACAATGGGAAGACGTATTGATGCTCGCGGCAAGCATGGGATGGGTATAGTTGCGTTAGGGTGCGATATACGGTTCCCCATGTCTTGATTTCATCGGGGGTGTAGTCGATACGCGGGAGCGGCATGCCCGTCCGGTACGTCTTGGCAATACGAGTGATCTCGGCACGACGCGCTCGATAAACGGGGTCCTTGGCCCCGGGGTGATCGGAACCTGTGTAGATAGAGAGGGCAAGATTAAATGGAGAAGAAGAGGAAGGGAAATATGGGTGCCTCGGAGACTTACTCAGCTCTTCACCCATCTCCAGCACTTTCTCGGCAAAGGTGTCGAGATCGCTCAGCTTGCGCGGGAACCATGGAACACTGTTAAACAGGGTGGATTCCCCTCCGCCCGAGCTAACGACGCCCACCTGCTTGACCGTTTTTTTAAGCGCCTCAACGACCTCAGAGACTTGCTGCATGCTCTTCGCTTGGAAGTCAATGAAGAAGTCGAAGTCCCAGGCCGCGGTTTTGCTCGGGCGACTGTGAGTAATAAAAATATCATCGGTGAGGAGAAGGGAATCCAGAAGAACTCACAGATGAGTCACTTACGACTCAATGCGGCTCAATGACACATTGAGCTTCTTTAAAACATCGAGGCAGTCCTCGAGCGCACCAACCTAACACGAATAATCTTTTTTTAAGATCCATTAGCCGACACGTCAAATAAGCCCATACAAACCTTGTCGGTAATGGAAAATATGATAGTGGTGCGTAGACTATCGCCGGTTTTAGGCGCGGGTAGCACCTGCGAGGGGGCATGGAGGGGAGTATTCGGGGTAGTGGTGCCAGCGTTCATTATTTGTTGGGGAAGGATTATTTTTTAGGTGAATAGGCGAAAGGAAGCGAGAAAAGAGCGCCCGCTTTTATCAACTTCCTTCTTAACTCCTTGATCGTGGGAAATTCTGTGACTGCAAAAGATGCTCAAATTTTTCCGGAGAAAAACTTAGCTTAAAAAATGTTAAGAAATTAAGTTTCTGCTGGAGATTAACATAAGTGTCCATTTTAAGTAAACATAGGGCACCATGGGCTTGAGATGAGTTTGTAGTCATAACATCCACACTGGGACGGGGCGTTCGCCACTGCTTTTACCCTCACCCAGCAAAAGCCATCCCCACTTATAGCTGAGCTTGGGGAGAATTCAAATTCCGGTATTTTTTCTTGGTGCAAACAGGTTTCTTTCTCCTGGTCTATCCGGTAATCGAGGCATGAATAATAACAAGGGTGGGGATGGGCTATGCATGTTGATGGTTCGGACTGGTAATTAAAGGAGTTTCAAGAGACTCCCCCCTGAGATAAAGAGTTAATAAGTGTACAAGGGTAATAATGGTGAATGCTTAGGCACATGGAGATTGTATAGTATACTCTCTATTTAATGCTATCGAGGCTGCGTAACACCTATTGCCAAATTTCGGCCTGAAAATGTCGCCAAGCTATTAGTCAGAGTTAGAATTGGTAGGTCAAGAGATAAAGGGGTTAAACCTATTTCCAAGCTGCTTTTAAGTTTAAATTTTGAGGGCTATGAGGAAAGCGCCAGTCTCTGATAGGAGGATAAAAAATCATACAATATATGAAGTTTGTTTGCACTAAAGCTAAATGCAAGAAGCATCAGATAAGCTTGTCAAGAGATGAAAAAATGGTGTGTTAGCGTCAGGATTCAACTGCCAAGCTATCAAATTTATTGCAAAAGCACAAAACAAATAATGATAGAGAATTGATTTCTCACGATCTTGCTGATTAACATATGACCCATCTGCCATCCCTGAAATCATTCCGCAAATATGCAACC
>NW_027192200.1:252282-253995 GCF_041956535.1 Calcarisporiella thermophila
CATTTCGCGCGACTGATCAAACACGAAAATAAGTTCAAGGCTCTCATACTATCCCCCGTTCCGTTACTTTGGTTTTTACTATTTTTTTAAAGATCTTTATACGAATTTTCAAAAAGACTAGCGTATTATTAATAATTAGAGCCTTTAAATCTTACAGGATTAAATGGATTCAACCCATCTTATGTCGCATTAATCTATAGCAAAAAATTGCAATACACTATGCTTTTCTTTTCCATTTAAGCATCTTTTCAGAAAGGATCATGATGAAATACTGTATATGGCAGCATATTTACTTAATAATTGATTCTATATGTGGGGACTATTTAATTTGGAATCGGTGTATAGTTGGCCAAGCTATTTCTTGCTCATGATTATGGTAGATCGAGTAAGGCTAATCTAGGCTGCAACAAGGCATATCAGCAGAGATTGCTACATATGAGGCGAACTTGATGCTGACACTTTTATAATCCTCCCATTGTTCTTAAAACGTCGAGCTACAACGATAATGGGATTTATCTCATAAGAAATGCATTATAATATACTACTACCCGCACTTCATTGAAATGATTTACGCAATCTTTTTTATGCCCTGAACCACTCTGTTTCGGCGTCACGACAAAGCTTTATGCCGATAGAGAGTTTAGTGTAGATGACGCATAGTACAGTGAACTGTTCTCAAAGGAGAAGCAATAAGCTCTGCCTATAAATGAATAGTAAGGGATATGCTCTGGGCATGGGAATGAGACATTCTACATAAGGAAACCTGTATTATAATCCAGCGGAGCGGTTTGACAGAGCTTATCACGATATGCTGAGTAAACTTTGAGCGCGAGAAGGTTTGATGCTGTCCTAGCTTGCCCGCCGCTAACCTCCATATCAAATCCGCGCCTACCCGTCCAAGCGGTAGGGGCGCGTTCGTTGCGACACCGGGCGTATCAAGCCGGGCCGCTGGCCACACAACCACCAGGCGAGGGGAAGATGTGGGAGTATCAGAGTACGCATCGGTTTGATGAGCATAGGGGGGCCTGGCCGTCCAGAGAAGACACAGTACGAATAGGGGCCTCAGCGGCTCTAGAATCCCTCCGGAGAGCCTTGAATGATCCTCGATTTCAAATATTGCCGATCAGGGTTTCAGATCGAAATTCTAAAGAACGAGACGCGGGGAAAAAAGAATGAGATTGCGTTTTTTGATCATTTCCTCTTCTCCGCGCTGCCCTCTTCTTTTCTTCTATCGCTGTGTGATATCCTTCATTCCGCAACTCCTGCCATTCATTCTTTCATTCTTCATCTCCACCTCATCCCTCTCCGTCACAACCACCATGTGGGCGCTAGTTTCGCATCTCTTCCTTATTCTCTCCATCCTCACGTTTCTTCCCGTCATCCTTCTCTTTACCGGGGACTTTGTCCTGTTCTGCGGCGTGCGCGGAATCAGCATTGCAAAACAAATCAATAAACTGATGCACGAGTTGGTGAATCGTGCAATGGTACGAGCTACTAAGGTGTGCGTCAAGGGAATGGAGCAAAAGAAGAGATGGAGCGTCGTCGCGGTGAAAGGGTAGGTTCCCCATGATGCTTCCGATGAGGATGCCACGGTGTTTCTGATTGACTCTCGCCATTTCTTCTATTTTCTAGCACTTAATCCCTCCCCCTGTGCCTCACCCGAGTGGCTCTCCAATTTCTCTGGAAATCTCCCCCTCTCTTATTCTTACATTC
>NW_027192200.1:254015-263765 GCF_041956535.1 Calcarisporiella thermophila
TAATAATCTACTAAGTCTTTTTTATTCTCTCCCTTTCCGGTGCACCTACTCTTAATACAATTATTTAACTATATAAAGAACATATATCTGTATATATGTATATATATATATATATATAGAAACTATACAATGTTCGAGGTAAACTCTGCAGAGGTCTTGGCCCGTAGTAGCAGTAGCTCATCGCCCTCGGGAGCGGTGTAGCCTCGTGCGATACGCATCGGTAGATGCGGCGAGAAATCAAAGGAGAAGTCGTCGGAAGACATATCGCTCACGGAGGAGGTGGACCACAGGGGCGCGGGAAAATGCGGGATGGTGGAGGGGTTTTGAGTGGCTGTGAATGCGAAAAAAGGATCAAAGAAGTTCACTTGCGAAGACTTGAAGAAATCCTCTGCTGCCGGGATTGGGAGTTCCACATGCGGGGGCACTATTTAGTAAAAAAGCGGCTGGTTAGCAGCTGTGCTCGGTAGCCAGAAAAGCCGGAAAAGCACTGACGTGAGCTCATAAGCTCGCTGACCCCGAACTCGTCGCCAAACGTCTGCAAGGGCTCCCCCACGCCAGCCCCCACCTGCAGTATTGGGGGGCTGGCCTCGTCCTCCTCAGAAAATTCCCCTATCATCTCTCTGCTCGTCTCCATATTCTCGGAGGGCGGAATATTTCTTGGTTGGGTTTGCTGCGTCCTTAGCGTCAATTTCGCTCGCTGAATCGGCACCGGCTCCATCTGCTCTCTTAAGGTCTTTTTCATTTTCGCCCGCCGATTTTGGAACCAGATTTGTACGGCTCGGGGCGTCATGCCTAGTTGATCGGCAAGACGTTTGCGTAGAGCGGAATTGGGTTTCGGGGTGGTGTCGAAAATGTCATTCAGGAGCTGCGTCTCGTCCTGTGTAAGGCGCCGGCGGCGCTTAACCGCACGGTCCAGATCAGTGGGACAGAGACACTTGGTGTAGTTGGACATTAACAAAGGATAACGCGTGGACTTCCAGCTCTACTCGTGGCTGAAGAAACAGATTGAGTGAATATATATACAATATAAATGACAAAAGATAGAAAAAAAAAAGAGGCGAAAGAGTGTGGAAGGGTAAACGGAAAGAAAGGGGAGAGCAAAAAAAAAAGAGGGGTGGTCAAAGGATAAAAGGAGAAATTGTGGAAAAAAGACAGAAAATACAGGTGAGCTTGAAAAATCACCGAGTAAAATTTACTGATAAAAGATAGACTCTAATTGCGGAGAAAAAAAGTACGCGTTTATTTGCCACCGAAATCCGCTGACGTCGTTGGAACCAAGGAATGCATTATTCGGTTTATTATATTGCACGGGATAACATGATCAAAAAGAAAAGAAAAGAGGGTGGGAAGCAAGAAAAAAGGGAGATAAATTATGCCATTCCTCCTCAACTCTTCTCCAAACACTCAATCACCCACCCTCTCAGTCTATCCACATCGCTCCATGAATAGAGTGCTACTACTTGGCCTTTAACAGCCCCTAGCATTGATTCGCCTTCACCTGCACCCACTGCCAGCTCAAATAGCATGATCAGGATTTCGGGGTAGAGCTCCTCGATCGATTTGGTCAAGGCATGAACACTAGAAAACGCATCCTCGTGGGACGGGGTGATGAGCTCTGGGGATTTAGCCATGGGATTGAATGCGCATCTTTGCATGATGCTTTCACACTTCTTGAGGAGAGACTGGAGGTCTTCAGAGAGAGAGTGATCAAGGAATGATCCTTTACACACGATTGGCTCATTATTGGGATTGCCAGCTTGATTTCCATTCTGAAGCGAAGTCCTGGCTGCATAGTGCAAAAGCGCGATGGCATCATGAAGAATGGCAAGATTCGCATGCAGATTGTCTGGACTAATTCTTGAAATATCTAGGTAGCATAATGCATGAGATGCTTAGCATGATGAATGAGGGGGATAACAGGCAGGCTTCTTGCTTACCGATGGATCGGATTGCTCCGCTAACGATTCCCTTCACTTGCGGCTCCCACACATCCTCCCCAATATACCGGAGTGCCCCACCTTTGCACGACCTGAGTGCTCGGATGGCCAAGCGAAGCCCTGCCAGCTTCGATTCATGCCCGCCACTTGAACACTGGCGCCGCAACCATGCGAACAAACCGCTCTGCGTGATCAATTCCCCGGCAAGCTGGGGAATGGCTGTCGCATAGAACAGCAACTCCAGGATCAGCTTTCGAGAAATAGCATCTGCGAGTTGCGAGTTGTTGAAACCAGTGAGTAGATCCCACACATGGCGGCGCTTGAACAGCTTATAATCCTGGAAGGGAGCAAGATAAGAGTAAGAAAAGGGGCTGGCGCGGTAGTGAATAGAGTAGCGTTTACCTCTGAAGCTTTTAGCCCAGAAATGAGCAACCGAAGAATCCACATTCTTTCTTTCTTGAAGTTGGCTGTCGATGAGTTAAAGAGACTGTAAAACATCGGAATGTCCTATAATAAAATACATGGTTAAACACGCGGAGACATCCCTCTCTCTGAAGAAACAAGGCTACTCTACCTCAATATCAATAAATGGTCGCTGTAACAAAAACCGATTCACGTGAGCATACATGAAGTGCGCAGGATTCAACAAAATCACCAACGCATGCCCCACAAACACGGTTACTGGGGCGGGCACTCTGCCCAACTCGTTCGCCTCGTCTTCGTTTTCCGATAACACGATCCCGTTTTTCAGCGCATCCAATAGTACGATGATATGCCTTTTCTCCCGGAACCGTACTCGATCCTCCTTGATCATTTCAGTATATCGTGCTAACAAAATAGAGGCGGCCCGGCGCATATTGCGATCAGTGCTGGAGAGGGCCGTCACAATAAAGCCAATAGCGCCGCACTCAATTAGTTTACGAGCATCTAGCAAGAGCGGATCGGAAAGTGTCACCGCGAAGAGGGGCAAGAAGAAGGAGGGGTCGTAGGTGGGCATTGCCTTTTCAAAGTGCTCATGGATCTCGCCTTCGACTAAGGTGAAATTCTCGGCTTCAAGGGGCTGATCCACTGGGAATCGGGTGTAGGAGTATGTCATATAGTATGGGTTGATAAGCTCCAGGGCCGATGCGACTGTTCGTGCGCTTACGCCTGCACTCATGGTCAGACGAAGCTTCTGTGACCCTGGGCCCCAGTGCAGCATTTTGCTCAAGACCGAGCCCTTCGTATGCTTTTCTTTCATCCATAAGGTATTCAAAATCAAGCGATCTTCAACCGAGGTTGTGGCGCTGTAGGCTTCCAAGAGCGCGTTCGATTGTTCAGGCCGTGCGAGAATCTTGGGGGACATTTGTACCAGGGAGTGACAGAGGCGCACGATGGAGTATCGAATCGGATCGTGTTGGACGGTCTGATGCGTCTGACTCTGATGAATCTTCGGTGGGGCGGTGAGCTCTTCAAAGCGGGGATGGGTCAGGGTAATGTTGAGGTATTTCTCGAGAGGTGCTGCAGCCGCCCTATTCGCGTAGGCTGTTTCCATAATAGTACGGGTGAGGTGCATGATCAGAGGATCGGCGATCTTGTTTTCGAGGATCTGAGAGAGAAGCAGCTCAAGTGAATCGCGGTCGAGCGGGACCGAATCAGTTATAAAAGAACACGCAATGCCCTGAAGCATTTGTAGGGTCGTCCGCCATTCGAGGTTGTCAGCGCTATACACCACCGTAGTGTCAGCCAGCTGTCGTAACGCGTTTTCCACTACTAATTTGACAAATCGGTCGCGCTGGCTATCCGAGGAGGCTTTGAGTGTTGCCTCGACGACCGACATGGCATGGACTGTGAGCAGTTTTGCTCCGGTTGTAGCTATAACTGCGGAAATTACGCTCTCATCTTTTAGGACTTCCAACTCTATAAGACGACAAAGGAGCGGAGCAAAGGCTTTCTGATCGATTCCTTCTCCCAGGAATACTGCCCTTAGTGTAAATCGATACAGAAATCCTGTCAAGTTGTCAATCACATGTTTTGTCGCTTGCAAAACATTCTGACGCCATCGGAAAACTTTTTCTGCTGCCACGTAGGTAGAGCTAGCTACCACCAGCGCATATAAAGCGACGGCCAACCCGTGCATCTGAGACTCCTGAAAACTCCTTTCGGCTGCCCACTCAACGAATTCTTGGCGATATTTGGATCCTCCCACGATCAGTAGCGCTAGCATATGGGTTCGCACTGGAGTCAAGTCGCCTTCCAATATCCATCTCACTATCTCTTGAGGCATGGTTCGTGGCAATCTCCCTCCCAACCGCCTCCCCATATCCTTCAACTCTTTCATTCCCACCTTATTTGGCATACTCTTCTTAAGCTCGGGAAGTAAAATGGGCGGCAAACAACCCTCCAACAGGCCGGCAAGTATTTCGTCGAGGGTCTGCGATGGCCTCGTTCGCCAGAGGTTTAATAGCGCAGTGAAAGATTCGTCGGCAATGAGTGATTCCACCATCCCCAGCTGAGAGAGTCGATTGAGTATAATCGAAAGGAGAAAGTGGTGGTGATCCGAGGAAAGGCTCGTAGGCTTAAGAATCCGCGTAAGAAGCATGTTCATATCTTCTGCTTCAAAGAAAATATCGAGCTGAGCAAAAAGCTTCAAAAGCTAACCGGTCAGGCAACATATACATTTATGAGTAATAGGGTCAAAATGAAAAATCGAAGTCAATGCTTCACCTTCTCGAAATGACTTTCATGAAGATCGTCGTGCGAATCAAGAAGCGCAAGCAAATTTCTAATGAGCTTTTGTTTAAAAGGGTGCCAAAGAGTGGGGCTGTGTAGCTCAGCACTAAGATGTCGCTTCATCAAGTTTGCGAATCCTTATGTTCAAAGGGTTAGCTTCGGTAAAAAAAAAAAAAAACGCTATTCTAATAGCCCCGCCAATTTACCTTGGTTAAATTGGTCCACAATCATCTTGTCGTTTTCGCCTATCCAGATCTCCACCATCGCTGGATGTTCAAATATTACCGATCTCAATTCTTTCCCAATCCCTTCCGCCCCCTCCTGGTCTACCCTTTGAAGTATCACATTTAATAATTCCATGTAAAACTCCCCGCTTTCCGCAGAAGCATTAGCGAGCAAGGACATGATCTGGCGACATATGCTGACCAATTGAGAAGTGGGGGCTTGTTTAGGCGAATTGGCTGCCGTTTCAATTACAGCTCGATATTTGGGAATATGCTTAGGGAGGAGGTTGGCTAGGAGAAGCGTTAAGGGGAAATGGTGTAATACTCTGGCACTTTGGCTACAAGATAATATAAATTTCATTGAATGAAAAGGAAATGCGTATTGTTACTTTAATGCCTACCCATCTTCAAGTTGATGGAGAGAGCTATAATCCAAGAAACTTCCGCACGCAGGATGTCTATCAGAAATGTAATTGACAAGCAATAGGATCAGTTGGTGCTTCAAGGTGAGTTTGGACAGTTCAGCAAAATGATTGCTCATCGCAGTGACAGAGAGAGTGTTGATAATATTGTCCAATTCCTTTCGAGCAACTTCATCGAGACCTGTCTCGCCATCTATCGCACAGGAAAATTAGGTATGACATCGAAAAAAAGATAAGAAAAAAATGCATTTTACCCTTCAATAGTCGCACGATTTGTTTCTCATGTGCTTTGTTGGACTTTGCATTCTTTGTCTCGGGAAAGATGTCGACCTCTCTGTTGGAATGGCGCTTCAACCACATTTTCAACGCAAAAAAAATATCAGCAGCATCCCACGCGCCCTTCTCCGCAATTAGATTGGACTGGATTTTGGCCACTTCAAGACGATCCAAACACAAATCCAGGCATTCGAGATTACCCACGTGCAAAAAGGCAACTCCTCGCATCACTCGTGCGATGAATCGTGCAGCAGTAGGCGTCCCTGTAAATCGAAATTGCTCCAACAGGGTCATCAATAGCGGGCTAAAGGGAGACATAGCGCCGTCGTAACCAGAAGCTTGAGTAATTTTGGTTACTTCATCGATGTACCGATAAGGGGTTTTTAGACACCTCTGCATGCAGTCATCAAGGAATCGGATCGAGTCCGAGGTCTCGACTCCAGCAGAACAGGCAGCAATCCAGAAGGGGATTTCGCTTGCATTGTGCTGGAAGAGGATCGAGTCAGAGAGGACCTTGACAACGACCAGGTTGGCCAAATTGTGGATATATTTGTGTGGTTGGGGATAGGCGTGAAGAAGGTGGAGTATGTGGGCCAGGTACGAATACGAGGATGCGGAAGGCTTAGCAGACCAGCGGAATTCGGCCTCAGCAAGCAGCTCAAGTAGATGGGACAGCACAATTGGAGGTAGGGTCGCTAGGTCGGACGGGATTAGCCGGCTTACATCAAACTTGGCCTCTGAGAGCGTATCTGGAATGAATCGCTGGTAATATTTCAGGACACCCAGTAGTGTTTCGTGCAAAAGCTCGTGTGCCTGCTGTTTCTCTTTTTCATCTTCCTCTAGTTGTGTATCGGCAGTCTCACTCTCTTCCGTTTTTTGCTTCTTCTTTTTCTTTTCTGCCCCAGAGTGTCCCGTAAGTTGAGCATGCAAGCCAATCAAAGTTTGAACGTCGGGGAGCCTACGTCTCAGTTCTGCGCATAAATCTTTAACGGATTCTAGCCACCCTCCTTTTCTCTTCGCATTGCCCTCTTTTTCCCCGAGTAGTTCCGCCACTCTACGCCATTGCTCGACCACAGCTCCAAACTTTCGTAGGGCACACATCATTAAACCGCAGGTCACAAATTTCACCATTAAACTCTGGTGCAACAGTCCCTTGCTCAGAAGGGTCCGGTGAATGCAAGTGGGCAGTAGAGCTTCCATCACTGTATGGATAGGAGGTGATCTGCTAGGATAGGTCGCGTTTGATGGGTAGAAGAGTGTAGGGAGAGGAAGAGCAATAATCTTATTCATTGTTGCTACGTTGGCAAGCCACTTGGACGAAAGTCGAGGGTCATAGCTCAGCGTCATTCCTTGCCAGTAGACAGCCACAAGCTCAGGGCATGCCTCAAGTATTTTGATCAGCAATTCTTGCTGTCTAAGATCCTCCGTTGGTTTTAACTGTAAAATGAATTTGGACAAGATCTTGTTATAGACTCTAATCGTGCGCTGATTCTTGTTTCCATGAGAACCGGTTGATACTGGAGCTTTATCTTCAGATATCTGCGGTGGGTACCAGCCTGCATCCTGGAAGCAAACGCCCACTCCCGGTGTCGCGCAGATGGAGATGAGGAAGTGATGAACAAGATTGGCAGGGATTGAATTAGCATCGTTCGGAATCTCAGGGTCGCATCGCTCATAGATTTTTAGCAACTATGAATTGAGACAAGGGTAAAACTGACATGTAAATAGAGCGGGAAAATAGTTCATTTTACCTGCTCCAATATATAGTTGTTAAAAAAGGCCACCTTTGCAGTTCGACTTATATCACTGTCCATGATAACATAATCATAGAATGTAGAGAAAACATCTGCTATAAGCTACAGGCGAAAAGGTAAAGAAAAAAACATAAATATTAGTGGTATAACATATATTCACATAGTTCTTTTACTTACCGAATACGAATCTTTCCATAGCGCCTTGAAAATGGCGCTAAGGAAATCCTTGGCAGCCATTAGTTCCCTCTTCACTTGTGCATCTCCGTGTACCAGGAAGGAGAGAGCAAAACAAATATATTGTGTTCTTGGATCTTTAGAATTGCATATTATTAGTATAGCTACATCAAGTACCAGTAGTTAATAGGCTAACTACCTGTCTTCTCTTTGTCACCAGGAAGGCCCACTTTTTTGCGCATATTGATAAGTTTGGCATTGGCCTATTAATTAGGCGACTAAGATATAGGTGGGGTGGACTATATTGGGAATATATATAGAGCTTACCTTGAGACCAAAATTGAAGCTAGCATGCAACTCCCTAGCCGCAAGAGGTCCGTGGGACACTATGGCACAAAGAAGCTTGAAGGTGGCAACACAAAGTGGAACACGACCAGAAGAAAGACTATTATATATCGACTTTAAATAGCGCTGGATAATGTATAGAAAAAATGCGTTAAGGAGAATAGAGTAAATGTGTGGTTCTTCAGGTTCCCCCCTTCAAAATTGCAAGTATAAATATATGTAAAAAGGATATTTTTCGAATGACTGTTAAGCCCGTCATGCGCGCAACAGGCGACCGACAATGTTCGAGCACGGCAGCAATTACATCCACTGTGATTGCCTCTATCTTTTGTATGCTATTCTATAGTCAATGGAAGTATTAACAACATGACTGATGTGCAAATAAGCGAATAAATATAGACTTACTTGCTGTTGATATTCCCATATGCGAAATAGCTCGGCGCATTCTGGCGAAGACTCGATATATTCGAAAAATATAGCCAAATTCCGATCGGTAGCAGATTCAGGCAGAGAAGGGGTTGACGCGAGCTGTGTTTTGAAGCGCGCTAGTCCTAAGCAAGAGGTAAGGATTATAAATTGTTAGAATTACGCAGGCTCACTTTATGCATATGCATTATATCTACCGTAATGAAGGACATCAACATTCTCAGAATTAAGCACCTCCTGCAACTCCTTCAGAGACTGAAAAGGCGTGTACTGTACAGTACTTGTAGTGGTCTGTTCTTCTTCTTCTCTCTCTGCGGATTCTTCTTCCGTTACTTCTTCTCGTTTTCGCTTCCCCATGCCGTAATATTATGTCTAACCTCAACCAGGAGCAAATTAACTTAAGAAAGTCACTGTTTTATGAGTGTGACTGCTAGTAAATCAATCCTATGGGGGCAAAATGTCTGTTTTAAATCTAGATGATAGTTTAATTACCGCGTTTCAAGGGTGCTTGTTTGTCTTTTTCTTTTCTTTACTAGTATAATTTCAGAGATGGCCACCCGTAGAAAACCCGCAAACACAACAGAGGGCATAGCCACTAAAGAAATTAAAATCAAAGCATCGTCGCCACCGCGAAAGCAAAAATCCATCTTAAAAGAACTTGTGCAAAATATTATTCTCCTACTCGTTCTTTCTCTTTCCGCATCGTATCTTGTTACGGGGACATGGACATGGGGGTATGAGGGAAAATACACAAATTGGAGACATTGGATTCCAGTAAGTGTGTGTTTGAATTTTATTAACTGGAATTATATCTACTCTAGATTGCTCTACTCAAATCTGGAAGAAAGAAATATAACCGACATGCGAAGTTAGTAATAACAGTATATATTAAATAGAGAAAAGAGTTGGTGTTTTCTGAGGCTGAATTAGCCAAATACGACGGGTCCGATCCCAATCTTCCAATCTACATTGCCATCGAGTAAGTTATCTTTGGTCATTCTTTTGTGATATGGCGATTAAAATATTTTCACTCTTCAAAGTGGAGACGTATTCGACGTTTCAGTCAGTCCAATGCATTATGGAAAAGGAGGTGGCTATAACATATTTGCTGGGAAGGATGCGGCACGCGCATATGTTACTGGCTGCTTCCAGAATCACTTGACGCATGATTTACGTGGTCTCACTAAAGACCAGCTTAAAGCACTTGACGGTTGGAAGCGGTTCTATCGTGATAGTTCCAAATATTTTAAGGTAGGCCGGGTAGAACACCCCCCCGTGGATGGGCCTATTCCACCTGATTGCGAAGAGCCGGTTCCCAACATGCACTGAAAACCGCATCATCTCTAAAAAAAAATCTTGTAGTATTTCTTAAGTAGTGTGAAATTATCACGGAACTAAATTATTATGTGTGTGGCCCCCTATACGGGGCACATAAAGTTCTAACGCATAAATGAATAAAAATATATTTTAAAAAAAAGGG